>NW_027141979.1:0-197336 GCF_036365525.1 Heterodontus francisci | reverse complement strand
TAAGAGTCGGGGCGAATGGGACTGTTGGACGAGAGGGTCAAGCGGTATTTGACCTTTGCCACTGGGCTGTTCGAGTGTATCGGCTTTGCGGGTGTGATCTTCGGCTGGGCCTCGCTCGTCTTTGTGCTGAAAAGGGAGAAATATTTCTCTGACCTCTGTGTCCCCTAGCACAATGCCAGCGACCCCACAGTGAGGATGCACCGGTAAGTGTGCAGGAGAGCGAGAGGAGGGGGGAGACGAGGGAGAGTAGCAGAGAACATAACAAGAACATGAGAGCAGGAGGAGCCCATTCAGCCCCTCGAGCCTGCTCCGACATTCATAAGAACATGACTGATCTTCTACCTCAATTCCACTTTCCCGCCTATCCCCGTATCCCTCAAATCCCTCAAAAATCTATCTATCCCAGCCTTAAATGTATTGAACGACTGAGCATCCACAGCTCTCTGGGTCGAGAACTCCAAAGGTTCACGACCCTCGGAGTGAAGACATTTCTCCTCATCTCAGTCCTGACAATCGCCCTCTTATCCTGAGACTGTGACCTGAACAGCGGAAACAACCTCTCAGTGTCTGCCCGACCAAACCCCTTCAGAATCTTAGATGTTTCAATTAGATCACCTCTCATTCTTCTAAACTCCAGAGAATACAGACCCAATTTACTCATAGGACAACCCCTCATCCCAGGGACCAATTTAGTAAATCTTCGCTGTACTGCCTCCAGTGCAAGTATATCCTCTCTGAAATGCGGAGACTAGAACTGCTCACGGTAACTCCAGGCGCAGTCTCACCAAAGCCCTGTACAGTTTTTGTAAGATTTCTTTATTCCTGTACTCCAATAAAGGCCAACATGTCATTTTCCTTCCTCATAGCCTGCTGCACCTGCATGTTAACTTTGTACCTTGTACAAATACCCCCAAGTCTCTCTGAACATCAACACTTACCAGTTTCACACCTTTAACAAAAAATATTCTGCTTTTCCATTCTTCGGATCTAAGCGAATATCTTCACACTCCCCACATTATATTCGTCTGCCATGTTGTTGCCCATTCACTGAACCTGTCTATATATGTTTGCAGCCTCTCGGTCCTCCCCACGGCATAACGTTCGAGCTACCTTTGTACCATCAGCAAAGGTAGATTCATTACTCTCTGTCTTGTTATGGAGAGTGGAGGGGAGAGGCATGACTGGGGGAGAAACAGTGAGGGACAGACAGACAGCTGCAACTTCGCGTTAGCCATGATTCAGTGGGTAGGACTCTCACTCTCTCTCTCTCCCCCTCCGTCCCGTCCCTTCTGAGTCACAGGGTCATGGGCTTGAGTCCTCACTCCACAGACACGAGCCACGTAATCTAGACTGACATCCTCTGTCAGTACTCAGGAGGTGCCGCACTCTCGGGGGTCAGTACTGAGGGAGTGCTGCACTGTCCGAGGGTCAGTACTGAGGGAGTGCTGCACTGTCGGAGGGTCAGTACTGAGGGAGTGCTGCACTGTCGGAGGGTCAGTACTGAGGAGTGCTGCACTGTCGGAGGGTCAGAACTGAGGGAGTGCTGCACTGTCAGAGGGTCAGTACTGAGGGAGTGCTGCACTGTCGGAGGGTCAGTGCTGAGGGAGTGCTGCACTGTCGGAGGGTCAGTACTGAGGAATGCTGCACTGTCGGAGGGTCAGTACTGAGGGAGTGCTGCACTGTCGGAGGGTCAGAACTGAGGGGAGTGCTGCACTGTCGAAGGGTCAGTACTGAGGGAGTGCTGCAGTGTCGGGGGCCAGTATTGAGGGACTGCGCCACTGTCGGGAGTCAGTACTGAGGAAGCGACAAACTGTCGGAGGGTCAGTACTGAGGGAGTTGACGCACTGCTGCAGGGTCAGTACTGAGGGAGTGCTGCACTGACGGAGGGTCAGTACTGAGGGAGTGCTGCACTGTCGGAGGGTCAGTACTGAGGGAATGCTGCACTGTCAGAGGGTCAGTACTGATGGAGTGCTGCACTGTCGGAGGGTCAGTACTGAGGGAGTGCTGCACTGTCGGAGGGTCAGTACTGAGGGAGTGCTGCACTGTCGGAGGGTCAGTACTGAGGGAGTGCGGCACTGTCGGAGGGTCAGTACCGAGGGAGTGACGCACTGTTGGAGGGTCAGTACTGAGGAGTGCTGCAATGTCGGGGGTCAGTATTGAGGGACTGCTGCACTGTCGGGAGTCAGTACTGAGGGAGTGACGCACTGTCTCAGGGTCAGTACTGAGGGAATGCTGCACTGTCGGAGGGTCAGTACTGAGGGAGTGCTGCACTGTCGGAGGGTCAGTACTGAGGGAGTGCTGCACTGTCGGAGGGTCAGTACTGAGGGAGTGCTGCACTGTCGGAGGGTCAGAACTGAGGGAGTGCTGCACTGTCGGAGGGTCAGTACTGATGGAGTGCTGCACTGTCGGAGGGTCAGTACTAAGGGAGTGCTGCACTGTCGGAGGGTCAGTACTGAGGTAGTGCTGCACTGTCGGAGGGTCAGTACTGAGGGAGTGCTGCACTGTCGGAGGGTCAGTACTGAGGGAGTGACGCACTGTTGGAGGGTCAGGACTGAGGGAGCGCTGCACTGTCGAAGGGTCAGTAGTGATGAGCGCTGCAATGTCGGGGGTCAGTATTGAGGGACTGCTGCACTGTCGGGAGTCAGTACTGAGGGAGTGCTGCACTGTCGGAGGGTCAGTGCTGAGGGAGTGCTGCACTGTCAGAGGGTCAGAACTGAGGGAGTGCTGCACTGTCAGAGGGTCAGAACTGAGGGAGCGCTGCACTGTCGGACGGTCAGTACTGAGGGCACGCTGCACTGTCGGAGGTCAGAACCGAGGGAGTGCTGCACTGTCGGAGGTCAGTACCGAGGGAGTGACGCACTGTTGGAGGGTCAGGACTGAGGGAGCGCTGCACTGTCGAAGGGTCAGTAGTGAGGGAGCGCTGCAATGTCGGGAGTCAGTACTGAGGGAGTGCTGCACTGTTGGGAGTCAATACTGAGGGAGTGCTGCACTGTCGGAGGGTCAATACTGAGGGACTGCTGCACTGTCGAGGGTCAGTACTGATTGAATGCTGCACTGTCGGAGGGTCAGTACTGAGGAGTGCTGCACTGTCGGAGGGTCAGTACTGAGGGAGTGCTGCACTGTTGGAGGGTCATTACTGAGGGAATGCTGCACTGTCTCAGGGTCAGTACTGAGGGAATGCTGCACTGTCGGAGGGTCAGTCCTGAGGGAGGGCTGCACTGTCAGAGGGTCAGTACTGATGGAGTGCTGCACTGTCGGAGGGTCAGTACTGAGGGAGTGCTGCACTGTCGAAGGGTCAGTACTGAGGGAGTGCTGCACTGTCGGGTCAGGACTGAGGGAGTGCTGCACTGTCGGAGGGTCTGAGTGCTGTCGAGTCAGTAGGAGTGCTGCACTGTCGGAGGGTCAGTACTGAGGGAGTGCTGCACTGTCGGAGGGTCATTACTGAGGGAATGCTGCACTGTCTCAGGGTCAGTGCTGAGGGAATGCTGCACTGTCGGAGGGCCAGTACTGATGGAGGGCTGCACTGTCAGAGGGTCAGTACTGATGGAGTGCTGCACTGTCGGAGGGTCAGTACTGAGGGAGTGCTGCACTGTCGGAGGGTCAGTACTGAGGGAGTGCTGCACTGTCGGGTCAGTACTGAGGGAGTGCTGCACTGTCGGAGGGTCAGTACTGAGGGAGTGCTGCACTGTCGGAGGGTCAGTACTGAGGGAGTGCTGCACTGTCGGAGGGTCAGAACTGAGGGAGCGCTGCACTGTCGGAGGGTCAGTACTGAGGGAGCGCTGAACTGTCGGAGGGTCAGAACTGAGGGAGCGCTGCACTGTCGGAGGATCAGTTCGAGGGAGTGACGCACTGTTGGAGGGTCAGGACTGAGGGAGCGCTGCACTGTCGAAGGGTCAGTAGTGAGGGAGCGCTGCAATGTCGGGAGCCAGTACTGAGGGAGTGCTGCACCGTCGGGCGTCAGTACTGAGGGAGTGCTGCACTGTCAGAGGGTCAGTACTGAGGGAGTGCTGCACTGTCGGAGGGTCATTACTGAGGGAATGCTGCACTGTCTCAGGGTCAGTACTGAGGGAATGCTGCACTGTCGGAGGGTCAGTACTGAGGGAGTGCTGCACTGTCGGAGGGTCAGTCCTGAGGGAGTGCTGCACTGTCGGAGGGTCAGTACTGAGGGAGTGCTGCACTGTTGGAGGGTCAGTACTGAGGGAGTGCTGCACTGTGGGAGGGTCAGTACTGAGGGAGCGCTGCACTGTCGGAGGGTCAGTACTAAGGGAGTGCTGCACTGTCGGAGGGTCAGTACTGAGGGAGTGCTGCACTGTCGGAGGGTCAGTACTGATGGAGGGCTGCACTGTCAGAGGGTCAGTACTGATGGAGTGCTGCACTGTCGGAGGGTCAGTAATGAGGGAGTGCTGCACTGTCGGAGGGTCAGTACTGAGGGAGTGCTGCACTGTCGGGTCAGTACTGAGGGAGTGCTGCACTGTCGGAGGGTCAGTACTGAGGGAGTGCTGCACTGTCGGAGGGTCAGTACTGAGGGAGTGCTGCACTGTCGGAGGGTCAGAACTGAGGGAGCGCTGCACTGTCGGAGGGTCAGTACTGAGGGAGCGCTGCACTGTCGGAGGGTCAGAACTGAGGGAGCGCTGCACTGTCGGAGGATCAGTTCGAGGGAGTGACGCACTGTTGGAGGGTCAGGACTGAGGGAGCGCTGCACTGTCGAAGGGTCAGTAGTGAGGGAGCGCTGCAATGTCGGGAGCCAGTACTGAGGGAGTGCTGCACCGTCGGGCGTCAGTACTGAGGGAGTGCTGCACTGTCAGAGGGTCAGTACTGAGGGAGTGCTGCACTGTCGGAGGGTCATTACTGAGGGAATGCTGCACTGTCTCAGGGTCAGTACTGAGGGAATGCTGCACTGTCGGAGGGTCAGTACTGAGGGAGTGCTGCACTGTCGGAGGGTCAGTACTGAGGGAGTGCTGCACTGTCGGAGGGTCAGTACTGAGGGAGTGCTGCACTGTTGGAGGGTCAGTACTGAGGGAGTGCTGCACTGTGGGAGGGTCAGTACTGAGGGAGTGCTGCACTGTCGGAGGGTCAGTACTAAGGGAGTGCTGCACTGTCGGAGGGTCAGTACTGAGGGAGTGCTGCACTGTCGGAGGGTCAGTACTGAGGGAATGCTGCACTGTCGGAGTGTCAGAACTGAGTGAGTGCTGCACTGTCGGAGGGTCAGTACTGAGGGAATGCTGCACTGTCGGAGGGTCAGAACTGAGGGAGTGCTGCACTGTCGGAGGGTCAGTACTGAGGGAGTGCTGCACTGTCGGAAGGTCAGTACTGAGGGAGTGCTGCACTGTCGGAGGGTCAGTACTGAGGGAGTGCTGCACTGTCGGAGGGTCAGTACTGAGGGAGTGCTGCTCTGTCGGAAGGTCAGTACTGAGGGAGTGCTGCACTGTCGGAGGGTCAGTACTGAGGGAGTGCTGCACTGTCTCAGGGTCAGTACTGAGGGAGTGCTGCACTGTCGGAGGGTCAGTACTGAGGGAATGCTGCACTGTCTCAGGGTCAGTACTGAGGGAGTGCTGCAATGTCGGGAGTCAGGACTGAGGGAGCGACAAACTGTCGGAGGGTCAGTACTGAGGGAGTGCTGCACTGTCGGAGGGTCAGTACTGAGGGAGTGCTGCACTGTCGGAGGGTCAGTACTGAGGGAGTGCTGCACTGTCGGAGGGTCAGTACTGATGGAGCGCTGCACTGTCGGAGGGTCAGTACTGAGGGAGGGCTGCACTGTCAGAGGGTCAGTACTGATGGAGTGCTGCACTGTCGGAGGGTCAGTACTGAGTGAGTGCTGCACTGTCGGAGGGTCAGTACTGAGGGAGTGCTGCACTGTCGGGTCAGTACTGAGGGAGTGCTGCACTGTCGGAGGGTCAGTACTGAGGGAGTGCTGCACTGTCGGAGGGTCAGAACTGAGGGAGCGCTGCACTGTCCGAGGGTCAGTACTGAGGGAGCGCTGCACTGTCGGAGGGTCAGAACTGAGGGAGCGCTGCACTGTCGGAGGGTCAGTACCGAGGGAGTGACGCAATGTTGGAGGGTCAGGACTGAGGGAGCGCTGCACTGTCGAAGGGTCAGTAGTGAGGGAGCGCTGCAATGTCGGGAGTCAGTACTGAGGGAGTGCTGCACCGTCGGGCGTCAGTACTGAGGGAGTGCTGCACTGTCGGAGGGTCAGTACTGAGGGAGTGCTGCACTGTCGGAGGGTCATTACTGAGGGAATGCTGCACTGTCTCAGGGTCAGTACTGAGGGAATGCTGCACTGTCGGAGGTTCAGTACTGAGGGATGGCTGCACTGTCGGAGGGTCAGTACTGAGGGAGTGCTGCACTGTCGGAGGGTCAGTACTGAGGGAGTGCTGCACTGTCGGAGGGTCAGTACTGAGGGAGTGCTGCACTGTTGGAGGGTCAGTACTGAGGGAGTGCTGCACTGTCGGAGGGTCAGTACTGAGGGAGTGCTGCACTGTCGGAGGGTCAGTACTGAGGGAGTGCTGCACTGTCGGAGGGTCAGTACTGAGGGAGTGCTGCACTGTCGGAGGGTCAGTACTGAGGGAGTGCTGCACTGTCGGAGGGTCAGAACTGAGGGAGCGCTGCACTGTCGGAGGGTCAGTACTGAGGGAGCGCTGCACTGTCGGAGGGTCAGAACTGAGGGAGCGCTGCACTGTCGGAGGATCAGTTCGAGGGAGTGACGCACTGTTGGAGGGTCAGGACTGAGGGAGCGCTGCACTGTCGAAGGGTCAGTAGTGAGGGAGCGCTGCAATGTCGGGAGCCAGTACTGAGGGAGTGCTGCACCGTCGGGCGTCAGTACTGAGGGAGTGCTGCACTGTCAGAGGGTCAGTACTGAGGGAGTGCTGCACTGTCGGAGGGTCATTACTGAGGGAATGCTGCACTGTCTCAGGGTCAGTACTGAGGGAATGCTGCACTGTCGGAGGGTCAGTACTGAGGGAGTGCTGCACTGTCGGAGGGTCAGTACTGAGGGAGTGCTGCACTGTCGGAGGGTCAGTACTGAGGGAGTGCTGCACTGTTGGAGGGTCAGTACTGAGGGAGTGCTGCACTGTGGGAGGGTCAGTACTGAGGGAGTGCTGCACTGTCGGAGGGTCAGTACTAAGGGAGTGCTGCACTGTCGGAGGGGCAGTACTGAGGGAGTGCTGCACTGTCGGAGGGTCAGTACTGAGGGAATGCTGCACTGTCGGAGTGTCAGAACTGAGTGAGTGCTGCACTGTCGGAGGGTCAGTACTGAGGGAATGCTGCACTGTCGGAGGGTCAGAACTGAGGGAGTGCTGCACTGTCGGAGGGTCAGTACTGAGGGAGTGCTGCACTGTCGGAAGGTCAGTACTGAGGGAGTGCTGCACTGTCGGAGGGTCAGTACTGAGGGAGTGCTGCACTGTCGGAGGGTCAGTACTGAGGGAGTGCTGCTCTGTCGGAAGGTCAGTACTGAGGGAGTGCTGCACTGTCGGAGGGTCAGTACTGAGGCAGTGCTGCACTGTCTCAGGGTCAGTACTGAGGGAGTGCTGCACTGTCGGAGGGTCAGTACTGAGGGAATGCTGCACTGTCTCAGGGTCAGTACTGAGGGAGTGCTGCAATGTCGGGAGTCAGGACTGAGGGAGCGACAAACTGTCGGAGGGTCAGTACTGAGGGAGTGCTGCACTGTCGGAGGGTCAGTACTGAGGGAGTGCTGCACTGTCGGAGGGTCAGTACTGAGGGAGTGCTGCACTGTCGGAGGGTCAGTACTGATGGAACGCTGCACTGTCGGAGGGTCAGTACTGAGGGAGGGCTGCACTGTCAGAGGGTCAGTACTGATGGAGTGCTGCACTGTCGGAGGGTCAGTACTGAGGGAGTGCTGCACTGTCGGAGGGTCAGTACTGAGGGAGTGCTGCACTGTCGGGTCAGTACTGAGGGAGTGCTGCACTGTCGGAGGGTCAGTACTGAGGGAGTGCTGCACTGTCGGATAGTCAGTACTGAGGGAGTGCTGCTCTGTCGGAAGGTCAGTACTGAGGGAGTGCTGCACTGTCGGAGGGTCAGTACTGAGGGAGTGCTGCACTGTCTCAGGGTCAGTACTGAGGGAGTGCTGCACTGTCGGAGGGTCAGTACTGAGGGAATGCTGCACTGTCTCAGGGTCAGTACTGAGGGAGTGCTGCAATGTCGGGAGTCAGGACTGAGGGAGCGACAAACTGTCGGAGGGTCAGTACTGAGGGAGTGCTGCACTGTCGGAGGGTCAGTACTGAGGGAGTGCTGCACTGTCGGAGGGTCAGTACTGAGGGAGTGCTGCACTGTCGGAGGGTCAGTACTGATGGAGCGCTGCTCTGTCGGAGGGTCAGTACTGAGGGAGGGCTGCACTGTCAGAGGGTCAGTACTGATGGAGTGCTGCACTGTCGGAGGGTCAGTACTGAGGGAGTGCTGCACTGTCGGAGGGTCAGTACTGAGGGAGTGCTGCACTGTCGGGTCAGTACTGAGGGAGTGCTGCACTGTCGGAGGGTCAGTACTGAGGGAGTGCTGCACTGTCGGAGGGTCAGAACTGAGGGAGCGCTGCACTGTCCGAGGGTCAGTACTGAGGGAGCGCTGCACTGTCGGAGGGTCAGAACTGAGGGAGCGCTGCACTGTCGGAGGGTCAGTACCGAGGGAGTGACGCACTGTTGGAGGGTCAGGACTGAGGGAGCGCTGCACTGTCGAAGGGTCAGTAGTGAGGGAGCGCTGCAATGTCGGGAGCCAGTACTGAGGGAGTGCTGCACCGTCGGGCGTCAGTACTGAGGGAGTGCTGCACTGTCAGAGGGTCAGTACTGAGGGAGTGCTGCACTGTCGGAGGGTCATTACTGAGGGAATGCTGCACTGTCTCAGGGTCAGTACTGAGGGAATGCTGCACTGTCGGAGGGTCAGTACTGAGGGAGTGCTGCACTGTCGGAGGGTCAGTACTGAGGGAGTGCTGCACTGTCGGAGTGTCAGTACTGAGGGAGTGCTGCACTGTTGGAGGGTCAGTACTGAGGGAGTGCTGCACTGTGGGAGGGTCAGTACTGAGGGAGTGCTGCACTGTCGGAGGGTCAGTACTAAGGGAGTGCTGCACTGTCGGAGGGTCAGTACTGAGGGAGTGCTGCACTGTCGGAGGGTCAGTACTGAGGGAATGCTGCACTGTCGGAGTGTCAGAACTGAGTGAGTGCTGCACTGTCGGAGGGTCAGTACTGAGGGAAAGCTGCACTGTCGGAGGGTCAGAACTGAGGGAGTGCTGCACTGTCGGAGGGTCAGTACTGAGGGAGTGCTGCACTGTCGGAAGGTCAGTACTGAGGTAGTGCTGCACTGTCGGAGGGTCAGTACTGAGGGAGTGCTGCACTGTCGGAGGGTCAGTACTGAGGGAGTGCTGCTCTGTCGGAAGGTCAGTACTGAGGGAGTGCTGCACTGTCGGAGGGTCAGTACTGAGGGAATGCTGCACTGTCTCAGGGTCAGTACTGAGGGAGTGCTGCAATGTCGGGAGTCAGGACTGAGGGAGCGACAAACTGTCGGAGGGTCAGTACTGAGGGAGTGCTGCACTGTCGGAGGGTCAGTACTGAGGGAGTGCTGCACTGTCGGAGGGTCAGTACTGAGGGAGTGCTGCACTGTCGGAGGGTCAGTACTGATGGAGCGCTGCACTGTCGGAGGGTCAGTACTGAGGGAGGGCTGCACTGTCAGAGGGTCAGTACTGATGGAGTGCTGCACTGTCGGAGGGTCAGTACTGAGGGAGTGCTGCACTGTCGGAGGGTCAGTACTGAGGGAGTGCTGCACTGTCGGGTCAGTACTGAGGGAGTGCTGCACTGTCGGAGGGTCAGTACTGAGGGAGTGCTGCACTGTCGGAGGGTCAGAACTGAGGGAGCGCTGCACTGTCCGAGGGTCAGTACTGAGGGAGCGCTGCACTGTCGGAGGGTCAGAACTGAGGGAGCGCTGCACTGTCGGAGGGTCAGTACCGAGGGAGTGACGCACTGTTGGAGGGTCAGGACTGAGGGAGCGCTGCACTGTCGAAGGGTCAGTAGTGAGGGAGCGCTGCAATGTCGGGAGTCAGTACTGAGGGAGTGCTGCACTGTCGGAGGGTCATTACTGAGGGAATGCTGCACTGTCTCAGGGTCAGTACTGAGGGAATGCTGCACTGTCGGAGGTTCAGTACTGAGGGATGGCTGCACTGTCGGAGGGTCAGTACTGAGGGAGTGCTGCACTGTCGGAGGGTCAGTACTGAGGGAGTGCTGCACTGTCTGAGGGTCAGTACTGAGGGAGTGCTGCACTGTTGGAGGGTCAGTACTGAGGGAGTGCTGCACTGTTGGAGGGTCAGTACTGAGGGAGTGCTGCACTGTCGGAGGGTCAGTACTGAGGGAGTGCTGCACTGTCGGAGGGTCAGTACTGAGGGAGTGCTGCACTGTCGGAGGGTCAGTACTGAGGGAGTGCTGCACTGTCGGAGGGTCAGAACTGAGGGAGCGCTGCACTGTCGGAGGGTCAGTACTGAGGGAGCGCTGCACTGTCGGAGGGTCAGAACTGAGGGAGCGCTGCACTGTCGGAGGATCAGTTCGAGGGAGTGACGCACTGTTGGAGGGTCAGGACTGAGGGAGAGCTGCACTGTCGAAGGGTCAGTAGTGAGGGAGCGCTGCAATGTCGGGAGCCAGTACTGAGGGAGTGCTGCACCGTCGGGCGTCAGTACTGAGGGAGTGCTGCACTGTCAGAGGGTCAGTACTGAGGGAGTGCTGCACTGTCGGAGGGTCATTACTGAGGGAATGCTGCACTGTCTCAGGGTCAGTACTGAGGGAATGCTGCACTGTCGGAGGGTCAGTACTGAGGGAGTGCTGCACTGTCGGAGGGTCAGTACTGAGGGAGTGCTGCACTGTCGGAGGGTCAGTACTGAGGGAGTGCTGCACTGTCGGAGGGTCAGTACTGAGGGAGTGCTGCACTGTCGGGTCAGTACTGAGGGAGTGCTGCACTGTCGGAGGGTCAGTACTGAGGGAGTGCTGCACTGTCGGAGGGTCAGAACTGAGGGAGCGCTGCACTGTCCGAGGGTCAGTACTGAGGGAGCGCTGCACTGTCGGAGGGTCAGAACTGAGGGAGCGCTGCACTGTCGGAGGGTCATTACCGAGGGAGTGACGCACTGTTGGAGGGTCAGGACTGAGGGAGCGCTGCACTGTCGAAGGGTCAGTAGTGAGGGAGCGCTGCAATGTCGGGAGTCAGTACTGAGGGAGTGCTGCACCGTCGGGCGTCAGTACTGAGGGAGTGCTGCACTGTCGGAGGGTCAGTACTGAGGGAGTGCTGCACTGTCGGAGGGTCATTACTGAGGGAATGCTGCACTGTCTCAGGGTCAGTACTGAGGGAATGCTGCACTGTCGGAGGTTCAGTACTGAGGGATGGCTGCACTGTCGGAGGGTCAGTACTGAGGGAGTGCTGCACTGTCGGAGGGTCAGTACTGAGGGAGTGCTGCACTGTCGGAGGGTCAGTACTGAGGGAGTGCTGCACTGTTGGAGGGTCAGTACTGAGGGAGTGCTGCACTGTTGGAGGGTCAGTACTGAGGGAGTGCTGCACTGTCGGAGGGTCAGTACTGAGGGAGTGCTGCACTGTCGGAGGGTCAGTACTGAGGGAGTGCTGCACTGTCGGAGGGTCAGAACTGAGGGAGCGCTGCACTGTCGGAGGGTCAGTACTGAGGGAGCGCTGCACTGTCGGAGGGTCAGAACTGAGGGAGCGCTGCACTGTCGGAGGATCAGTTCGAGGGAGTGACGCACTGTTGGAGGGTCAGGACTGAGGGAGCGCTGCACTGTCGAAGGGTCAGTAGTGAGGGAGCGCTGCAATGTCGGGAGCCAGTACTGAGGGAGTGCTGCACCGTCGGGCGTCAGTACTGAGGGAGTGCTGCACTGTCAGAGGGTCAGTACTGAGGGAGTGCTGCACTGTCGGAGGGTCATTACTGAGGGAATGCTGCACTGTCTCAGGGTCAGTACTGAGGGAATGCTGCACTGTCGGAGGGTCAGTACTGAGGGAGTGCTGCACTGTCGGAGGGTCAGTACTGAGGGAGTGCTGCACTGTCGGAGGGTCAGTACTGAGGGAGTGCTGCACTGTTGGAGGGTCAGTACTGAGGGAGTGCTGCACTGTGGGAGGGTCAGTACTGAGGGAGTGCTGCACTGTCGGAGGGTCAGTACTAAGGGAGTGCTGCACTGTCGGAGGGTCAGTACTGAGGGAGTGCTGCACTGTCGGAGGGTCAGTACTGAGGGAATGCTGCACTGTCGGAGTGTCAGAACTGAGTGAGTGCTGCACTGTCGGAGGGTCAGTACTGAGGGAATGCTGCACTGTCGGAGGGTCAGAACTGAGGGAGTGCTGCTCTGTCGGAGGGTCAGTACTGAGGGAGTGCTGCACTGTCGGAAGGTCAGTACTGAGGGAGTGCTGCACTGTCGGAGGGTCAGTACTGAGGGAGTGCTGCACTGTCGGAGGGTCAGTACTGAGGGAGTGCTGCTCTGTCGGAAGGTCAGTACTGAGGGAGTGCTGCACTGTCGGAGGGTCAGTACTGAGGGAGTGCTGCACTGTCTCAGGGTCAGTACTGAGGGAGTGCTGCACTGTCGGAGGGTCAGTACTGAGGGAATGCTGCACTGTCTTAGGGTCAGTACTGAGGGAGTGCTGCAATGTCGGGAGTCAGGACTGAGGGAGCGACAAACTGTCGGAGGGTCAGTACTGAGGGAGTGCTGCACTGTCGGAGGGTCAGTACTGAGGGAGTGCTGCACTGTCGGAGGGTCAGTACTGAGGGAGTGCTGCACTGTCGGAGGGTCAGTACTGATGGAGCGCTGCACTGTCGGAGGGTCAGTACTGAGGGAGGGCTGCACTGTCAGAGGGTCAGTACTGATGGAGTGCTGCACTGTCGGAGGGTCAGTACTGAGGGAGTGCTGCACTGTCGGAGGGTCAGTACAGAGGGAGTGCTGCACTGTCGGGTCAGTACTGAGGGAGTGCTGCACTGTCGGAGGGTCAGTACTGAGGGAGTGCTGCACTGTCGGAGGGTCAGAACTGAGGGAGCGCTGCACTGTCCGAGGGTCAGTACTGAGGGAGCGCTGCACTGTCGGAGGGTCAGAACTGAGGGAGCGCTGCACTGTCGGAGGGTCAGTACCGAGGGAGTGACGCACTGTTGGCGGGTCAGGACTGAGGGAGCGCTGCACTGTCGGGAGTCAGTACTGAGGGAGTGCTGCACCGTCGGGCGTCAGTACTGAGGGAGTGCTGCACTGTCGGAGGGTCAGTACTGAGGGAGTGCTGCACTGTCGGAGGGTCATTACTGAGGGAATGCTGCACTGTCTCAGGGTCAGTACTGAGGGAATGCTGCACTGTCGGAGGGTCAGTACTGAGGGATGGCTGCACTGTCGGAGGGTCAGTACTGAGGGAGTGCTGCACTGTCGGAGGGTCAGTACTGAGGGAGTGCTGCACTGTCGGAGGGTCAGTACTGAGGGAGTGCTGCACTGTTGGAGGGTCAGTACTGAGGGAGTGCTGCACTGTGGGAGGGTCAGTACTGAGGGAGTGCTGCACTGTCGGAGGGTCAGTACTGAGGGAGTGCTGCACTGTCGGAGGGTCAGTACTGAGGGAATGCTGCACTGTCTCAGGGTCAGTCCTGAGGGAGTGCTGGACTGTCGGAGGGTCAGTACTGAGGGAGTGCTGCACTGTCGGAGGGTCAGTACTGAGGGAATGCTGCACTGTCTCAGGGTCAGTACTGAGGGAGTGCTGCACTGTCAGAGGGTCAGTACTGATGGAGTGCTGCACTGTCGGAGGGTCAGTACTGAGGGAGTGCTGCACTGTCGGAGGGTCAGTACTGAGGGAGTGCTGCACTGTCGGGTCAGTACTGAGGGAGTGCTGCACTGTCGGAGGGTCAGTACTGAGGGAGTGCTGCACTGTCGGAGGGTCAGTACAGAGGGAGTGCTGCACTGTCGGAGGGTCAGAACTGAGGGAGCGCTGCACTGTCGGAGGGTCAGTACTGAGGGAGCGCTGCACTGTCGGAGGGTCAGAACTGAGGGAGCGCTGCACTGTCGGAGGATCAGTTCGAGGGAGTGACGCACTGTTGGAGGGTCAGGACTGAGGGAGCGCTGCACTGTCGAAGGGTCAGTAGTGAGGGAGCGCTGCAATGTCGGGAGCCAGTACTGAGGGAGTGCTGCACCGTCGGGCGTCAGTACTGAGGGAGTGCTGCACTGTCAGAGGGTCAGTACTGAGGGAGTGCTGCACTGTCGGAGGGTCATTACTGAGGGAATGCTGCACTGTCTCAGGGTCAGTACTGAGGGAGTGCTGCACTGTCGGAGGGTCAGTACTGAGGGAGTGCTGCACTGTCGGAGGGTCAGTACTGAGGGAGTGCTGCACTGTCGGAGGGTCAGTACTGAGGGAGTGCTGCACTGTCGGAGGGTCAGTACTGAGGGAGTGCTGCACTGTTGGAGGGTCAGTACTGAGGGAGTGCTGCACTGTGGGAGGGTCAGTACTGAGGGAGTGCTGCACTGTCGGAGGGTCAGTACTAAGGGAGCGCTGCACTGTCGGAGGGTCAGTACTGAGGGAGTGCTGCACTGTCGGAGGGTCAGTACTGAGGGAATGCTGCACTGTCGGAGTGTCAGAACTGTCTGAGTGCTGCACTGTCGGAGGGTCAGTACTGAGGGAATGCTGCACTGTCGGAGGGTCAGAACTGAGGGAGTGCTGCACTGTCGGAGGGTCAGTACTGATGGAGGGCTGCACTGTCAGAGGGTCAGTACTGATGGAGTGCTGCACTGTCGGAGGGTCAGTACTGAGGGAGTGCTGCACTGTCGGAGGGTCAGTACTGAGGGAGTGCTGCACTGTCGGGTCAGTACTGAGGGAGTGCTGCACTGTCGGAGGGTCAGTACTGAGGGAGTGCTGCACTGTCGGAGGGTCAGTACTGAGGGAGCGCTGCACTGTCGGAGGGTCAGAACTGAGGGAGCGCTGCACTGTCGGAGGATCAGTTCGAGGGAGTGACGCACTGTTGAAGGGTCAGGACTGAGGGAGCGCTGCACTGTCGAAGGGTCAGTAGTGAGGGAGCGCTGCAATGTCGGGAGCCAGTACTGAGGGAGTGCTGCACCGTCGGGCGTCAGTACTGAGGGAGTGCTGCACTGTCAGAGGGTCAGTACTGAGGGAGTGCTGCACTGTCGGAGGGTCATTACTGAGGGAATGCTGCACTGTCTCAGGGTCAGTACTGAGGGAATGCTGCACTGTCGGAGGGTCAGTACTGAGGGAGTGCTGCACTGTCGGAGGGTCAGTACTGAGGGAGTGCTGCACTGTCGGAGGGTCAGTACTGAGGGAGTGCTGCACTGTTGGAGGGTCAGTACTGAGGGAGTGCTGCACTGTGGGAGGGTCAGTACTGAGGGAGTGCTGCACTGTCGGAGGGTCAGTACTAAGGGAGTGCTGCACTGTCGGAGGGTCAGTACTGAGGGAGTGCTGCACTGTCGGAGGGTCAGTACTGAGGGAATGCTGCACTGTCGGAGTGTCAGAACTGAGTGAGTGCTGCACTGTCGGAGGGTCAGTACTGAGGGAATGCTGCACTGTCGGAGGGTCAGAACTGAGGGAGTGCTGCTCTGTCGGAGGGTCAGTACTGAGGGAGTGCTGCACTGTCGGAAGGTCAGTACTGAGGGAGTGCTGCACTGTCGGAGGGTCAGTACTGAGGGAGTGCTGCACTGTCGGAGGGTCAGTACTGAGGGAGTGCTGCTCTGTCGGAAGGTCAGTACTGAGGGAGTGCTGCACTGTCGGAGGGTCAGTACTGAGGGAGTGCTGCACTGTCTCAGGGTCAGTACTGAGGGAGTGCTGCACTGTCGGAGGGTCAGTACTGAGGGAATGCTGCACTGTCTCAGGGTCAGTACTGAGGGAGTGCTGCAATGTCGGGAGTCAGGACTGAGGGAGCGACAAACTGTCGGAGGGTCAGTACTGAGGGAGTGCTGCACTGTCGGAGGGTCAGTACTGAGGGAGTGCTGCACTGTCGGAGGGTCAGTACTGATGGAGCGCTGCACTGTCGGAGGGTCAGTACTGAGGGAGGGCTGCACTGTCAGAGGGTCAGTACTGATGGAGTGCTGCACTGTCGGAGGGTCAGTACTGAGGGAGTGCTGCACTGTCGGAGGGTCAGTACAGAGGGAGTGCTGCACTGTCGGGTCAGTACTGAGGGAGTGCTGCACTGTCGGAGGGTCAGTACTGAGGGAGTGCTGCACTGTCGGAGGGTCAGAACTGAGGGAGCGCTGCACTGTCCGAGGGTCAGTACTGAGGGAGCGCTGCACTGTCGGAGGGTCAGAACTGAGGGAGCGCTGCACTGTCGGAGGGTCAGTACCGAGGGAGTGACGCACTGTTGGCGGGTCAGGACTGAGGGAGCGCTGCACTGTCGGGAGTCAGTACTGAGGGAGTGCTGCACCGTCGGGCGTCAGTACTGAGGGAGTGCTGCACTGTCGGAGGGTCAGTACTGAGGGAGTGCTGCACTGTCGGAGGGTCATTACTGAGGGAATGCTGCACTGTCTCAGGGTCAGTACTGAGGGAATGCTGCACTGTCGGAGGGTCAGTACTGAGGGATGGCTGCACTGTCGGAGGGTCAGTACTGAGGGAGTGCTGCACTGTCGGAGGGTCAGTACTGAGGGAGTGCTGCACTGTCGGAGGGTCAGTACTGAGGGAGTGCTGCACTGTTGGAGGGTCAGTACTGAGGGAGTGCTGCACTGTGGGAGGGTCAGTACTGAGGGAGTGCTGCACTGTCGGAGGGTCAGTACTGAGGGAGTGCTGCACTGTCGGAGGGTCAGTACTGAGGGAATGCTGCACTGTCTCAGGGTCAGTCCTGAGGGAGTGCTGGACTGTCGGAGGGTCAGTACTGAGGGAGTGCTGCACTGTCGGAGGGTCAGTACTGAGGGAATGCTGCACTGTCTCAGGGTCAGTACTGAGGGAGTGCTGCACTGTCAGAGGGTCAGTACTGATGGAGTGCTGCACTGTCGGAGGGTCAGTACTGAGGGAGTGCTGCACTGTCGGAGGGTCAGTACTGAGGGAGTGCTGCACTGTCGGGTCAGTACTGAGGGAGTGCTGCACTGTCGGAGGGTCAGTACTGAGGGAGTGCTGCACTGTCGGAGGGTCAGTACAGAGGGAGTGCTGCACTGTCGGAGGGTCAGAACTGAGGGAGCGCTGCACTGTCGGAGGGTCAGTACTGAGGGAGCGCTGCACTGTCGGAGGGTCAGAACTGAGGGAGCGCTGCACTGTCGGAGGATCAGTTCGAGGGAGTGACGCACTGTTGGAGGGTCAGGACTGAGGGAGCGCTGCACTGTCGAAGGGTCAGTAGTGAGGGAGCGCTGCAATGTCGGGAGCCAGTACTGAGGGAGTGCTGCACCGTCGGGCGTCAGTACTGAGGGAGTGCTGCACTGTCAGAGGGTCAGTACTGAGGGAGTGCTGCACTGTCGGAGGGTCATTACTGAGGGAATGCTGCACTGTCTCAGGGTCAGTACTGAGGGAGTGCTGCACTGTCGGAGGGTCAGTACTGAGGGAGTGCTGCACTGTCGGAGGGTCAGTACTGAGGGAGTGCTGCACTGTCGGAGGGTCAGTACTGAGGGAGTGCTGCACTGTCGGAGGGTCAGTACTGAGGGAGTGCTGCACTGTTGGAGGGTCAGTACTGAGGGAGTGCTGCACTGTGGGAGGGTCAGTACTGAGGGAGTGCTGCACTGTCGGAGGGTCAGTACTAAGGGAGCGCTGCACTGTCGGAGGGTCAGTACTGAGGGAGTGCTGCACTGTCGGAGGGTCAGTACTGAGGGAATGCTGCACTGTCGGAGTGTCAGAACTGTCTGAGTGCTGCACTGTCGGAGGGTCAGTACTGAGGGAATGCTGCACTGTCGGAGGGTCAGAACTGAGGGAGTGCTGCACTGTCGGAGGGTCAGTACTGATGGAGGGCTGCACTGTCAGAGGGTCAGTACTGATGGAGTGCTGCACTGTCGGAGGGTCAGTACTGAGGGAGTGCTGCACTGTCGGAGGGTCAGTACTGAGGGAGTGCTGCACTGTCGGGTCAGTACTGAGGGAGTGCTGCACTGTCGGAGGGTCAGTACTGAGGGAGTGCTGCACTGTCGGAGGGTCAGTACTGAGGGAGCGCTGCACTGTCGGAGGGTCAGAACTGAGGGAGCGCTGCACTGTCGGAGGATCAGTTCGAGGGAGTGACGCACTGTTGAAGGGTCAGGACTGAGGGAGCGCTGCACTGTCGAAGGGTCAGTAGTGAGGGAGCGCTGCAATGTCGGGAGCCAGTACTGAGGGAGTGCTGCACCGTCGGGCGTCAGTACTGAGGGAGTGCTGCACTGTCAGAGGGTCAGTACTGAGGGAGTGCTGCACTGTCGGAGGGTCATTACTGAGGGAATGCTGCACTGTCTCAGGGTCAGTACTGAGGGAATGCTGCACTGTCGGAGGGTCAGTACTGAGGGAGTGCTGCACTGTCGGAGGGTCAGTACTGAGGGAGTGCTGCACTGTCGGAGGGTCAGTACTGAGGGAGTGCTGCACTGTTGGAGGGTCAGTACTGAGGGAGTGCTGCACTGTGGGAGGGTCAGTACTGAGGGAGTGCTGCACTGTCGGAGGGTCAGTACTAAGGGAGTGCTGCACTGTCGGAGGGTCAGTACTGAGGGAGTGCTGCACTGTCGGAGGGTCAGTACTGAGGGAATGCTGCACTGTCGGAGTGTCAGAACTGAGTGAGTGCTGCACTGTCGGAGGGTCAGTACTGAGGGAATGCTGCACTGTCGGAGGGTCAGAACTGAGGGAGTGCTGCACTGTCGGAGGGTCAGTACTGAGGGAGTGCTGCACTGTCGGAGGGTCAGAACTGAGGGAGCGCTGCACTGTCCGAGGGTCAGTACTGAGGGAGCGCTGCACTGTCGGAGGGTCAGAACTGAGGGAGCGCTGCACTGTCGGAGGGTCAGTACCGAGGGAGTGACGCACTGTTGGCGGGTCAGGACTGAGGGAGCGCTGCACTGTCGGGAGTCAGTACTGAGGGAGTGCTGCACCGTCGGGCGTCAGTACTGAGGGAGTGCTGCACTGTCGGAGGGTCAGTACTGAGGGAGTGCTGCACTGTCGGAGGGTCATTACTGAGGGAATGCTGCACTGTCTCAGGGTCAGTACTGAGGGAATGCTGCACTGTCGGAGGGTCAGTACTGAGGGATGGCTGCACTGTCGGAGGGTCAGTACTGAGGGAGTGCTGCACTGTCGGAGGGTCAGTACTGAGGGAGTGCTGCACTGTCGGAGGGTCAGTACTGAGGGAGTGCTGCACTGTTGGAGGGTCAGTACTGAGGGAGTGCTGCACTGTGGGAGGGTCAGTACTGAGGGAGTGCTGCACTGTCGGAGGGTCAGTACTGAGGGAGTGCTGCACTGTCGGAGGGTCAGTACTGAGGGAATGCTGCACTGTCTCAGGGTCAGTCCTGAGGGAGTGCTGGACTGTCGGAGGGTCAGTACTGAGGGAGTGCTGCACTGTCGGAGGGTCAGTACTGAGGGAATGCTGCACTGTCTCAGGGTCAGTACTGAGGGAGTGCTGCACTGTCAGAGGGTCAGTACTGATGGAGTGCTGCACTGTCGGAGGGTCAGTACTGAGGGAGTGCTGCACTGTCGGAGGGTCAGTACTGAGGGAGTGCTGCACTGTCGGGTCAGTACTGAGGGAGTGCTGCACTGTCGGAGGGTCAGTACTGAGGGAGTGCTGCACTGTCGGAGGGTCAGTACAGAGGGAGTGCTGCACTGTCGGAGGGTCAGAACTGAGGGAGCGCTGCACTGTCGGAGGGTCAGTACTGAGGGAGCGCTGCACTGTCGGAGGGTCAGAACTGAGGGAGCGCTGCACTGTCGGAGGATCAGTTCGAGGGAGTGACGCACTGTTGGAGGGTCAGGACTGAGGGAGCGCTGCACTGTCGAAGGGTCAGTAGTGAGGGAGCGCTGCAATGTCGGGAGCCAGTACTGAGGGAGTGCTGCACCGTCGGGCGTCAGTACTGAGGGAGTGCTGCACTGTCAGAGGGTCAGTACTGAGGGAGTGCTGCACTGTCGGAGGGTCATTACTGAGGGAATGCTGCACTGTCTCAGGGTCAGTACTGAGGGAGTGCTGCACTGTCGGAGGGTCAGTACTGAGGGAGTGCTGCACTGTCGGAGGGTCAGTACTGAGGGAGTGCTGCACTGTCGGAGGGTCAGTACTGAGGGAGTGCTGCACTGTCGGAGGGTCAGTACTGAGGGAGTGCTGCACTGTTGGAGGGTCAGTACTGAGGGAGTGCTGCACTGTGGGAGGGTCAGTACTGAGGGAGTGCTGCACTGTCGGAGGGTCAGTACTAAGGGAGCGCTGCACTGTCGGAGGGTCAGTACTGAGGGAGTGCTGCACTGTCGGAGGGTCAGTACTGAGGGAATGCTGCACTGTCGGAGTGTCAGAACTGTCTGAGTGCTGCACTGTCGGAGGGTCAGTACTGAGGGAATGCTGCACTGTCGGAGGGTCAGAACTGAGGGAGTGCTGCACTGTCGGAGGGTCAGTACTGATGGAGGGCTGCACTGTCAGAGGGTCAGTACTGATGGAGTGCTGCACTGTCGGAGGGTCAGTACTGAGGGAGTGCTGCACTGTCGGAGGGTCAGTACTGAGGGAGTGCTGCACTGTCGGGTCAGTACTGAGGGAGTGCTGCACTGTCGGAGGGTCAGTACTGAGGGAGTGCTGCACTGTCGGAGGGTCAGTACTGAGGGAGCGCTGCACTGTCGGAGGGTCAGAACTGAGGGAGCGCTGCACTGTCGGAGGATCAGTTCGAGGGAGTGACGCACTGTTGAAGGGTCAGGACTGAGGGAGCGCTGCACTGTCGAAGGGTCAGTAGTGAGGGAGCGCTGCAATGTCGGGAGCCAGTACTGAGGGAGTGCTGCACCGTCGGGCGTCAGTACTGAGGGAGTGCTGCACTGTCAGAGGGTCAGTACTGAGGGAGTGCTGCACTGTCGGAGGGTCATTACTGAGGGAATGCTGCACTGTCTCAGGGTCAGTACTGAGGGAATGCTGCACTGTCGGAGGGTCAGTACTGAGGGAGTGCTGCACTGTCGGAGGGTCAGTACTGAGGGAGTGCTGCACTGTCGGAGGGTCAGTACTGAGGGAGTGCTGCACTGTTGGAGGGTCAGTACTGAGGGAGTGCTGCACTGTGGGAGGGTCAGTACTGAGGGAGTGCTGCACTGTCGGAGGGTCAGTACTAAGGGAGTGCTGCACTGTCGGAGGGTCAGTACTGAGGGAGTGCTGCACTGTCGGAGGGTCAGTACTGAGGGAATGCTGCACTGTCGGAGTGTCAGAACTGAGTGAGTGCTGCACTGTCGGAGGGTCAGTACTGAGGGAATGCTGCACTGTCGGAGGGTCAGAACTGAGGGAGTGCTGCTCTGTCGGAGGGTCAGTACTGAGGGAGTGCTGCACTGTCGGAAGGTCAGTACTGAGGGAGTGCTGCACTGTCGGAGGGTCAGTACTGAGGGAGTGCTGCACTGTCGGAGGGTCAGTACTGAGGGAGTGCTGCTCTGTCGGAAGGTCAGTACTGAGGGAGTGCTGCACTGTCGGAGGGTCAGTACTGAGGGAGTGCTGCACTGTCTCAGGGTCAGTACTGAGGGAGTGCTGCACTGTCGGAGGGTCAGTACTGAGGGAATGCTGCACTGTCTCAGGGTCAGTACTGAGGGAGTGCTGCAATGTCGGGAGTCAGGACTGAGGGAGCGACAAACTGTCGGAGGGTCAGTACTGAGGGAGTGCTGCACTGTCGGAGGGTCAGTACTGAGGGAGTGCTGCACTGTCGGAGGGTCAGTACTGAGGGAGTGCTGCACTGTCGGAGGGTCAGTACTGATGGAGCGCTGCACTGTCGGAGGGTCAGTACTGAGGGAGGGCTGCACTGTCAGAGGGTCAGTACTGATGGAGTGCTGCACTGTCGGAGGGTCAGTACTGAGGGAGTGCTGCACTGTCGGAGGGTCAGTACAGAGGGAGTGCTGCACTGTCGGGTCAGTACTGAGGGAGTGCTGCACTGTCGGAGGGTCAGTACTGAGGGAGTGCTGCACTGTCGGAGGGTCAGAACTGAGGGAGCGCTGCACTGTCCGAGGGTCAGTACTGAGGGAGCGCTGCACTGTCGGAGGGTCAGAACTGAGGGAGCGCTGCACTGTCGGAGGGTCAGTACCGAGGGAGTGACGCACTGTTGGCGGGTCAGGACTGAGGGAGCGCTGCACTGTCGGGAGTCAGTACTGAGGGAGTGCTGCACCGTCGGGCGTCAGTACTGAGGGAGTGCTGCACTGTCGGAGGGTCAGTACTGAGGGAGTGCTGCACTGTCGGAGGGTCATTACTGAGGGAATGCTGCACTGTCTCAGGGTCAGTACTGAGGGAATGCTGCACTGTCGGAGGGTCAGTACTGAGGGATGGCTGCACTGTCGGAGGGTCAGTACTGAGGGAGTGCTGCACTGTCGGAGGGTCAGTACTGAGGGAGTGCTGCACTGTCGGAGGGTCAGTACTGAGGGAGTGCTGCACTGTTGGAGGGTCAGTACTGAGGGAGTGCTGCACTGTGGGAGGGTCAGTACTGAGGGAGTGCTGCACTGTCGGAGGGTCAGTACTGAGGGAGTGCTGCACTGTCGGAGGGTCAGTACTGAGGGAATGCTGCACTGTCTCAGGGTCAGTCCTGAGGGAGTGCTGGACTGTCGGAGGGTCAGTACTGAGGGAGTGCTGCACTGTCGGAGGGTCAGTACTGAGGGAATGCTGCACTGTCTCAGGGTCAGTACTGAGGGAGTGCTGCACTGTCAGAGGGTCAGTACTGATGGAGTGCTGCACTGTCGGAGGGTCAGTACTGAGGGAGTGCTGCACTGTCGGAGGGTCAGTACTGAGGGAGTGCTGCACTGTCGGGTCAGTACTGAGGGAGTGCTGCACTGTCGGAGGGTCAGTACTGAGGGAGTGCTGCACTGTCGGAGGGTCAGTACAGAGGGAGTGCTGCACTGTCGGAGGGTCAGAACTGAGGGAGCGCTGCACTGTCGGAGGGTCAGTACTGAGGGAGCGCTGCACTGTCGGAGGGTCAGAACTGAGGGAGCGCTGCACTGTCGGAGGATCAGTTCGAGGGAGTGACGCACTGTTAGAGGGTCAGGACTGAGGGAGCGCTGCACTGTCGAAGGGTCAGTAGTGAGGGAGCGCTGCAATGTCGGGAGCCAGTACTGAGGGAGTGCTGCACCGTCGGGCGTCAGTACTGAGGGAGTGCTGCACTGTCAGAGGGTCAGTACTGAGGGAGTGCTGCACTGTCGGAGGGTCATTACTGAGGGAATGCTGCACTGTCTCAGGGTCAGTACTGAGGGAGTGCTGCACTGTCGGAGGGTCAGTACTGAGGGAGTGCTGCACTGTCGGAGGGTCAGTACTGAGGGAGTGCTGCACTGTCGGAGGGTCAGTACTGAGGGAGTGCTGCACTGTCGGAGGGTCAGTACTGAGGGAGTGCTGCACTGTTGGAGGGTCAGTACTGAGGGAGTGCTGCACTGTGGGAGGGTCAGTACTGAGGGAGTGCTGCACTGTCGGAGGGTCAGTACTAAGGGAGTGCTGCACTGTCGGAGGGTCAGTACTGAGGGAGTGCTGCACTGTCGGAGGGTCAGTACTGAGGGAATGCTGCACTGTCGGAGTGTCAGAACTGTCTGAGTGCTGCACTGTCGGAGGGTCAGTACTGAGGGAATGCTGCACTGTCGGAGGGTCAGAACTGAGGGAGTGCTGCACTGTCGGAGGGTCAGTACTGATGGAGGGCTGCACTGTCAGAGGGTCAGTACTGATGGAGTGCTGCACTGTCGGAGGGTCAGTACTGAGGGAGTGCTGCACTGTCGGAGGGTCAGTACTGAGGGAGTGCTGCACTGTCGGGTCAGTACTGAGGGAGTGCTGCACTGTCGGAGGGTCAGTACTGAGGGAGTGCTGCACTGTCGGAGGGTCAGTACTGAGGGAGTGCTGCACTGTCGGAGGGTCAGTACAGAGGGAGTGCTGCACTGTCGGGTCAGTACTGAGGGAGTGCTGCACTGTCGGAGGGTCAGTACTGAGGGAGTGCTGCACTGTCGGAGGGTCAGAACTGAGGGAGCGCTGCACTGTCCGAGGGTCAGTACTGAGGGAGCGCTGCACTGTCGGAGGGTCAGAACTGAGGGAGCGCTGCACTGTCGGAGGGTCAGTACCGAGGGAGTGACGCACTGTTGGCGGGTCAGGACTGAGGGAGCGCTGCACTGTCGGGAGTCAGTACTGAGGGAGTGCTGCACCGTCGGGCGTCAGTACTGAGGGAGTGCTGCACTGTCGGAGGGTCAGTACTGAGGGAGTGCTGCACTGTCGGAGGGTCATTACTGAGGGAATGCTGCACTGTCTCAGGGTCAGTACTGAGGGAATGCTGCACTGTCGGAGGGTCAGTACTGAGGGATGGCTGCACTGTCGGAGGGTCAGTACTGAGGGAGTGCTGCACTGTCGGAGGGTCAGTACTGAGGGAGTGCTGCACTGTCGGAGGGTCAGTACTGAGGGAGTGCTGCACTGTTGGAGGGTCAGTACTGAGGGAGTGCTGCACTGTGGGAGGGTCAGTACTGAGGGAGTGCTGCACTGTCGGAGGGTCAGTACTGAGGGAGTGCTGCACTGTCGGAGGGTCAGTACTGAGGGAATGCTGCACTGTCTCAGGGTCAGTCCTGAGGGAGTGCTGGACTGTCGGAGGGTCAGTACTGAGGGAGTGCTGCACTGTCGGAGGGTCAGTACTGAGGGAATGCTGCACTGTCTCAGGGTCAGTACTGAGGGAGTGCTGCACTGTCAGAGGGTCAGTACTGATGGAGTGCTGCACTGTCGGAGGGTCAGTACTGAGGGAGTGCTGCACTGTCGGAGGGTCAGTACTGAGGGAGTGCTGCACTGTCGGGTCAGTACTGAGGGAGTGCTGCACTGTCGGAGGGTCAGTACTGAGGGAGTGCTGCACTGTCGGAGGGTCAGTACAGAGGGAGTGCTGCACTGTCGGAGGGTCAGAACTGAGGGAGCGCTGCACTGTCGGAGGGTCAGTACTGAGGGAGCGCTGCACTGTCGGAGGGTCAGAACTGAGGGAGCGCTGCACTGTCGGAGGATCAGTTCGAGGGAGTGACGCACTGTTGGAGGGTCAGGACTGAGGGAGCGCTGCACTGTCGAAGGGTCAGTAGTGAGGGAGCGCTGCAATGTCGGGAGCCAGTACTGAGGGAGTGCTGCACCGTCGGGCGTCAGTACTGAGGGAGTGCTGCACTGTCAGAGGGTCAGTACTGAGGGAGTGCTGCACTGTCGGAGGGTCATTACTGAGGGAATGCTGCACTGTCTCAGGGTCAGTACTGAGGGAGTGCTGCACTGTCGGAGGGTCAGTACTGAGGGAGTGCTGCACTGTCGGAGGGTCAGTACTGAGGGAGTGCTGCACTGTCGGAGGGTCAGTACTGAGGGAGTGCTGCACTGTCGGAGGGTCAGTACTGAGGGAGTGCTGCACTGTTGGAGGGTCAGTACTGAGGGAGTGCTGCACTGTGGGAGGGTCAGTACTGAGGGAGTGCTGCACTGTCGGAGGGTCAGTACTAAGGGAGTGCTGCACTGTCGGAGGGTCAGTACTGAGGGAGTGCTGCACTGTCGGAGGGTCAGTACTGAGGGAATGCTGCACTGTCGGAGTGTCAGAACTGTCTGAGTGCTGCACTGTCGGAGGGTCAGTACTGAGGGAATGCTGCACTGTCGGAGGGTCAGAACTGAGGGAGTGCTGCACTGTCGGAGGGTCAGTACTGATGGAGGGCTGCACTGTCAGAGGGTCAGTACTGATGGAGTGCTGCACTGTCGGAGGGTCAGTACTGAGGGAGTGCTGCACTGTCGGAGGGTCAGTACTGAGGGAGTGCTGCACTGTCGGGTCAGTACTGAGGGAGTGCTGCACTGTCGGAGGGTCAGTACTGAGGGAGTGCTGCACTGTCGGAGGGTCAGTACTGAGGGAGTGCTGCACTGTCGGAGGGTCAGAACTGAGGGAGCGCTGCACTGTCGGAGGGTCAGTACTGAGGGAGCGCTGCACTGTCGGAGGGTCAGAACTGAGGGAGCGCTGCACTGTCGGAGGATCAGTTCGAGGGAGTGACGCACTGTTGGAGGGTCAGGACTGAGGGAGCGCTGCACTGTCGAAGGGTCAGTAGTGAGGGAGCGCTGCAATGTCGGGAGCCAGTACTGAGGGAGTGCTGCACCGTCGGGCGTCAGTACTGAGGGAGTGCTGCACTGTCAGAGGGTCAGTACTGAGGGAGTGCTGCACTGTCGGAGGGTCATTACTGAGGGAATGCTGCACTGTCTCAGGGTCAGTACTGAGGGAATGCTGCACTGTCGGAGGGTCAGTACTGAGGGAGTGCTGCACTGTCGGAGGGTCAGTACTGAGGGAGTGCTGCACTGTCGGAGGGTCAGTACTGAGGGAGTGCTGCACTGTCGGACGGTCAGTACTGAGGGAGTGCTGCACTGTCGGAGGGTCAGTACTGATGTAGCGCTGCACTGTCGGAGGGTCAGTACTGAGGGAGGGCTGCACTGTCAGAGGGTCAGTACTGATGGAGTGCTGCACTGTCGGAGGGTCAGTACTGAGGGAGTGCTGCACTGTCGGAGGGTCAGTACTGATGGAGTGCTGCACTGTCGGAGGGTCAGTACTGTGGGAGTGCTGCACTGTCGGAGGGTCAGTACTGAGGGAGTGCTGCACTGTCGGGTCAGTACTGAGGGAGTGCTGCACTGTCGGAGGGTCAGTACTGAGGGAGTGCTGCACTGTTGGAGGGTCAGGACTGAGGGAGCGCTGCACTGTCGAAGGGTCAGTAGTGAGGGAGCGCTGCAATGTCGGGAGCCAGTACTGAGGGAGTGCTGCACCGTCGGGCGTCAGTACTGAGGGAGTGCTGCACTGTCAGAGGGTCAGTACTGAGGGAGTGCTGCACTGTCGGAGGGTCATTACTGAGGGAATGCTGCACTGTCTCAGGGTCAGTACTGAGGGAATGCTGCACTGTCGGAGGGTCAGTACTGAGGGAGTGCTGCACTGTCGGAGGGTCAGTACTGAGGGAGTGCTGCACTGTCGGAGGGTCAGTACTGAGGGAGTGCTGCACTGTTGGAGGGTCAGTACTGAGGGAGTGCTGCACTGTGGGAGGGTCAGTACTGAGGGAGTGCTGCACTGTCGGAGGGTCAGTACTAAGGGAGTGCTGCACTGTCGGAGGGTCAGTACTGAGGGAGTGCTGCACTGTCGGAGGGTCAGTACTGAGGGAATGCTGCACTGTCGGAGTGTCAGAACTGTCTGAGTGCTGCACTGTCGGAGGGTCAGTACTGAGGGAATGCTGCACTGTCGGAGGGTCAGAACTGAGGGAGTGCTGCACTGTCGGAGGGTCAGTACTGATGGAGGGCTGCACTGTCAGAGGGTCAGTACTGATGGAGTGCTGCACTGTCGGAGGGTCAGTACTGAGGGAGTGCTGCACTGTCGGAGGGTCAGTACTGAGGGAGTGCTGCACTGTCGGGTCAGTACTGAGGGAGTGCTGCACTGTCGGAGGGTCAGTACTGAGGGAGTGCTGCACTGTCGGAGGGTCAGTACTGAGGGAGTGCTGCACTGTCGGAGGGTCAGAACTGAGGGAGCGCTGCACTGTCGGAGGGTCAGTACTGAGGGAGCGCTGCACTGTCGGAGGGTCAGAACTGAGGGAGCGCTGCACTGTCGGAGGATCAGTTCGAGGGAGTGACGCACTGTTGGAGGGTCAGGACTGAGGGAGCGCTGCACTGTCGAAGGGTCAGTAGTGAGGGAGCGCTGCAATGTCGGGAGCCAGTACTGAGGGAGTGCTGCACCGTCGGGCGTCAGTACTGAGGGAGTGCTGCACTGTCAGAGGGTCAGTACTGAGGGAGTGCTGCACTGTCGGAGGGTCATTACTGAGGGAATGCTGCACTGTCTCAGGGTCAGTACTGAGGGAATGCTGCACTGTCGGAGGGTCAGTACTGAGGGAGTGCTGCACTGTCGGAGGGTCAGTACTGAGGGAGTGCTGCACTGTCGGAGGGTCAGTACTGAGGGAGTGCTGCACTGTTGGAGGGTCAGTACTGAGGGAGTGCTGCACTGTGGGAGGGTCAGTACTGAGGGAGTGCTGCACTGTCGGAGGGTCAGTACTAAGGGAGTGCTGCACTGTCGGAGGGTCAGTACTGAGGGAGTGCTGCACTGTCGGAGGGTCAGTACTGAGGGAATGCTGCACTGTCGGAGTGTCAGAACTGAGTGAGTGCTGCACTGTCGGAGGGTCAGTACTGAGGGAATGCTGCACTGTCGGAGGGTCAGAACTGAGGGAGTGCTGCACTGTCGGAGGGTCAGTACTGAGGGAGTGCTGCACTGTCGGAAGGTCAGTACTGAGGGAGTGCTGCACTGTCGGAGGGTCAGTACTGAGGGAGTGCTGCACTGTCGGAGGGTCAGTACTGAGGGAGTGCTGCTCTGTCGGAAGGTCAGTACTGAGGGAGTGCTGCACTGTCGGAGGGTCAGTACTGAGGGAGTGCTGCACTGTCGGAGGGTCAGTACTGAGGGAGTGCTGCACTGTCGGAGGGTCAGTACTGAGGGAATGCTGCACTGTCGGAGTGTCAGAACTGAGTGAGTGCTGCACTGTCGGAGGGTCAGTACTGAGGGAGTGCTGCAATGTCGGGAGTCAGGACTGAGGGAGCGACAAACTGTCGGAGGGTCAGTACTGAGGGAGTGCTGCACTGTCGGAGGGTCAGTACTGAGGGAGTGCTGCACTGTCGGAGGGTCAGTACTGAGGGAGTGCTGCACTGTCGGAGGGTCAGTACTGATGTAGCGCTGCACTGTCGGAGGGTCAGTACTGAGGGAGGGCTGCACTGTCAGAGGGTCAGTACTGATGGAGTGCTGCACTGTCGGAGGGTCAGTACTGAGGGAGTGCTGCACTGTCGGAGGGTCAGTACTGATGGAGTGCTGCACTGTCGGAGGGTCAGTACTGATGGAGTGCTGCACTGTCGGAGGGTCAGTACTGTGGGAGTGCTGCACTGTCGGAGGGTCAGTACTGAGGGAGTGCTGCACTGTCGGGTCAGTACTGAGGGAGTGCTGCACTGTCGGAGGGTCAGTACTGAGGGAGTGCTGCACTGTCGGAGGGTCAGTACTGAGGGAGTGCTGCACTGTCGGAGGGTCAGAACTGAGGGAGCGCTGCACTGTCGGAGGGTCAGTACTGAGGGAGCGCTGCACTGTCGGAGGGTCAGAACTGAGGGAGCGCTGCACTGTCGGAGGATCAGTTCGAGGGAGTGACGCACTGTTGGAGGGTCAGGACTGAGGGAGCGCTGCACTGTCGAAGGGTCAGTAGTGAGGGAGCGCTGCAATGTCGGGAGCCAGTACTGAGGGAGTGCTGCACCGTCGGGCGTCAGTACTGAGGGAGTGCTGCACTGTCAGAGGGTCAGTACTGAGGGAGTGCTGCACTGTCGGAGGGTCAGTACTGAGGGAATGCTGCACTGTCTCAGGGTCAGTACTGAGGGAATGCTGCACTGTCGGAGGGTCAGTACTGAGGGAGTGCTGCACTGTCGGAGGGTCAGTACTGAGGGAGTGCTGCACTGTCGGAGGGTCAGTACTGAGGGAGTGCTGCACTGTCGGAGGGTCAGTACTGAGGGAGTGCTGCACTGTCGGGTCAGTACTGAGGGAGTGCTGCACTGTCGGAGGGTCAGTACTGAGGGAGTGCTGCACTGTCGGAGGGTCAGTACTGAGGGAGCGCTGCACTGTCGGAGTGTCAGAACTGAGGGAGCGCTGCACTGTCGGAGGGTCAGTACCGAGGGAGTGACGCACTGTTGGAGGGTCAGGACTGAGGGAGCGCTGCACTGTCGAAGGGTCAGTAGTGAGGGAGCGCTGCAATGTCGGGAGTCAGTACTGAGGGAGTGCTGCACCGTCGGGCGTCAGTACTGAGGGAGTGCTGCACTGTCGGAGGGTCAGTACTGAGGGAGTGCTGCACTGTCGGAGGGTCATTACTGAGGGAATGCTGCACTGTCTCAGGGTCAGTACTGAGGGAATGCTGCACTGTCGGAGGGTCAGTACTGAGGGATGGCTGCACTGTCGGAGGGTCAGTACTGAGGGAGTGCTGCACTGTCGGAGGGTCAGTACTGAGGGAGTGCTGCACTGTCGGAGGGTCAGTACTGAGGGAGTGCTGCACTGTTGGAGGGTCAGTACTGAGGGAGTGCTGCACTGTGGGAGGGTCAGTACTGAGGGAGTGCTGCACTGTGGGAGGGTCAGTACTGAGGGAGTGCTGCACTGTCGGAGGGTCAGTACTGAGGGAGTGCTGCACTGTCGGAGGGTCAGTACTGAGGGAGTGCTGCACTGTCGGAGGGTCAGTACTGAGGGAGTGCTGCACTGTCGGGTCAGTACTGAGGGAGTGCTGCACTGTCGGAGGGTCAGTACTGAGGGAGTGCTGCACTGTCGGAGGGTCAGAACTGAGGGAGCGCTGCACTGTCGGAGGGTCAGTACTGAGGGAGCGCTGCACTGTCGGAGGGTCAGAACTGAGGGAGCGCTGCACTGTCGGAGGATCAGTTCGAGGGAGTGACGCACTGTTGGAGGGTCAGGACTGAGGGAGCGCTGCACTGTCGAAGGGTCAGTAGTGAGGGAGCGCTGCAATGTCGGGAGCCAGTACTGAGGGAGTGCTGCACCGTCGGGCGTCAGTACTGAGGGAGTGCTGCACTGTCAGAGGGTCAGTACTGAGGGAGTGCTGCACTGTCTCAGGGTCAGTACTGAGGGAATGCTGCACTGTCTCAGGGTCAGTACTGAGGGAATGCTGCACTGTCGGAGGGTCAGTACTGAGGGAGTGCTGCACTGTCGGAGGGTCAGTACTGAGGGAGTGCTGCACTGTCGGAGGGTCAGTACTGAGGGAGTGCTGCACTGTTGGAGGGTCAGTACTGAGGGAGTGCTGCACTGTGGGAGGGTCAGTACTGAGGGAGTGCTGCACTGTCGGAGGGTCAGTACTAAGGGAGTGCTGCACTGTCGGAGGGTCAGTACTGAGGGAGTGCTGCACTGTCGGAGGGTCAGTACTGAGGGAATGCTGCACTGTCGGAGTGTCAGAACTGTCTGAGTGCTGCACTGTCGGAGGGTCAGTACTGAGGGAATGCTGCACTGTCGGAGGGTCAGAACTGAGGGAGTGCTGCACTGTCGGAGGGTCAGTACTGATGGAGGGCTGCACTGTCAGAGGGTCAGTACTGATGGAGTGCTGCACTGTCGGAGGGTCAGTACTGAGGGAGTGCTGCACTGTCGGAGGGTCAGCACTGAGGGAGTGCTGCACTGTCGGGTCAGTACTGAGGGAGTGCTGCACTGTCGGAGGGTCAGTACTGAGGGAGTGCTGCACTGTCGGAGGGTCAGTACTGAGGGAGTGCTGCACTGTCGGAGGGTCAGAACTGAGGGAGCGCTGCACTGTCGGAGGGTCAGTACTGAGGGAGCGCTGCACTGTCGGAGGGTCAGAACTGAGGGAGCGCTGCACTGTCGGAGGATCAGTTCGAGGGAGTGACGCACTGTTGGAGGGTCAGGACTGAGGGAGCGCTGCACTGTCGAAGGGTCAGTAGTGAGGGAGCGCTGCAATGTCGGGAGCCAGTACTGAGGGAGTGCTGCACCGTCGGGCGTCAGTACTGAGGGAGTGCTGCACTGTCAGAGGGTCAGTACTGAGGGAGTGCTGCACTGTCGGAGGGTCATTACTGAGGGAATGCTGCACTGTCTCAGGGTCAGTACTGAGGGAATGCTGCACTGTCGGAGGGTCAGTACTGAGGGAGTGCTGCACTGTCGGAGGGTCAGTACTGAGGGAGTGCTGCACTGTCGGAGGGTCAGTACTGAGGGACTGCTGCACTGTTGGAGGGTCAGTACTGAGGGAGTGCTGCACTGTGGGAGGGTCAGTACTGAGGGAGTGCTGCACTGTCGGAGGGTCAGTACTAAGGGAGTGCTGCACTGTCGGAGGGTCAGTACTGAGGGAGTGCTGCACTGTCGGAGGGTCATTACTGAGGGAATGCTGCACTGTCTCAGGGTCAGTACTGAGGGAATGCTGCACTGTCGGAGGGTCAGTACTCAGGGAGTGCTGCACTGTCGGAGGGTCAGTACTGAGGGAGTGCTGCACTGTCGGAGGGTCAGTACTGAGGGAGTGCTGCACTGTTGGAGGGTCAGTACTGAGGGAGTGCTGCACTGTGGGAGGGTCAGTACTGAGGGAGTGCTGCACTGTCGGAGGGTCAGTACTAAGGGAGTGCTGCACTGTCGGAGGGTCAGTACTGAGGGAGTGCTGCACTGTCGGAGGGTCAGTACTGAGGGAATGCTGCACTGTCGGAGTGTCAGAACTGAGTGAGTGCTGCACTGTCGGAGGGTCAGTACTGAGGGAATGCTGCACTGTCGGAGGGTCAGAACTGAGGGAGTGCTGCACTGTCGGAGGGTCAGTACTGAGGGAGTGCTGCACTGTCGGAAGGTCAGTACTGAGGGAGTGCTGCACTGTCGGAGGGTCAGTACTGAGGGAGTGCTGCACTGTCGGAGGGTCAGTACTGAGGGAGTGCTGCTCTGTCGGAAGGTAAGTACTGAGGGAGTGCTGCACTGTCGGAGGGTCAGTACTGAGGGAGTGCTGCACTGTCTCAGGGTCAGTACTGAGGGAGTGCTGCACTGTCGGAGGGTCAGTACTGAGGGAATGCTGCACTGTCTCAGGGTCAGTACTGAGGGAGTGCTGCAATGTCGGGAGTCAGGACTGAGGGAGCGACAAACTGTCGGAGGGTCAGTACTGAGGGAGTGCTGCACTGTCGGAGGGTCAGTACTGAGGGAGTGCTGCACTGTCGGACGGTCAGTACTGAGGGAGTGCTGCACTGTCGGAGGGTCAGTACTGATGTAGCGCTGCACTGTCGGAGGGTCAGTACTGAGGGAGGGCTGCACTGTCAGAGGGTCAGTACTGATGGAGTGCTGCACTGTCGGAGGGTCAGTACTGAGGGAGTGCTGCACTGTCGGAGGGTCAGTACTGATGGAGTGCTGCACTGTCGGAGGGTCAGTACTGTGGGAGTGCTGCACTGTCGGAGGGTCAGTACTGAGGGAGTGCTGCACTGTCGGGTCAGTACTGAGGGAGTGCTGCACTGTCGGAGGGTCAGTACTGAGGGAGTGCTGCACTGTCGGAGGGTCAGGACTGAGGGAGCGCTGCACTGTCGAATGGTCAGTAGTGAGGGAGCGCTGCAATGTCGGGAGCCAGTACTGAGGGAGTGCTGCACCGTCGGGCGTCAGTACTGAGGGAGTGCTGCACTGTCAGAGGGTCAGTACTGAGGGAGTGCTGCACTGTCGGAGGGTCATTACTGAGGGAATGCTGCACTGTCTCAGGGTCAGTACTGAGGGAATGCTGCACTGTCGGAGGGTCAGTACTGAGGGAGTGCTGCACTGTCGGAGGGTCAGTACTGAGGGAGTGCTGCACTGTCGGAGGGTCAGTACTGAGGGAGTGCTGCACTGTTGGAGGGTCAGTACTGAGGGAGTGCTGCACTGTGGGAGGGTCAGTACTGAGGGAGTGCTGCACTGTCGGAGGGTCAGTACTAAGGGAGTGCTGCACTGTCGGAGGGTCAGTACTGAGGGAGTGCTGCACTGTCGGAGGGTCAGTACTGAGGGAATGCTGCACTGTCGGAGTGTCAGAACTGTCTGAGTGCTGCACTGTCGGAGGGTCAGTACTGAGGGAATGCTGCACTGTCGGAGGGTCAGAACTGAGGGAGTGCTGCACTGTCGGAGGGTCAGTACTGATGGAGGGCTGCACTGTCAGAGGGTCAGTACTGATGGAGTGCTGCACTGTCGGAGGGTCAGTACTGAGGGAGTGCTGCACTGTCGGAGGGTCAGTACTGAGGGAGTGCTGCACTGTCGGAGGGTCAGTACTGAGGGAGTGCTGCACTGTCGGGTCAGTACTGAGGGAGTGCTGCACTGTCGGAGGGTCAGTACTGAGGGAGTGCTGCACTGTCGGAGGGTCAGTACTGAGGGAGTGCTGCACTGTCGGAGGGTCAGAACTGAGGGAGCGCTGCACTGTCGGAGGGTCAGAACTGAGGGAGCGCTGCACTGTCGGAGGATCAGTTCGAGGGAGTGACGCACTGTTGGAGGGTCAGGACTGAGGGAGCGCTGCACTGTCGAAGGGTCAGTAGTGAGGGAGCGCTGCAATGTCGGGAGCCAGTACTGAGGGAGTGCTGCACCGTCGGGCGTCAGTACTGAGGGAGTGCTGCACTGTCAGAGGGTCAGTACTGAGGGAGTGCTGCACTGTCGGAGGGTCATTACTGAGGGAATGCTGCACTGTCTCAGGGTCAGTACTGAGGGAATGCTGCACTGTCGGAGGGTCAGTACTGAGGGAGTGCTGCACTGTCGGAGGGTCAGTACTGAGGGAGTGCTGCACTGTCGGAGGGTCAGTACTGAGGGAGTGCTGCACTGTTGGAGGGTCAGTACTGAGGGAGTGCTGCACTGTGGGAGGGTCAGTACTGAGGGAGTGCTGCACTGTCGGAGGGTCAGTACTAAGGGAGTGCTGCACTGTCGGAGGGTCAGTACTGAGGGAGTGCTGCACTGTCGGAGGGTCAGTACTGAGGGAATGCTGCACTGTCGGAGTGTCAGAACTGAGTGAGTGCTGCAGTGTCGGAGGGTCAGTACTGAGGGAATGCTGCACTGTCGGAGGGTCAGAACTGAGGGAGTGCTGCACTGTCGGAGGGTCAGTACTGAGGGAGTGCTGCACTGTCGGAAGGTCAGTACTGAGGGAGTGCTGCACTGTCGGAGGGTCATACTGAGGGAGTGCTGCACTGTCGGAGGGTCAGTACTGAGGGAGTGCTGCTCTGTCGGAAGGTCAGTACTGAGGGAGTGCTGCACTGTCGGAGGGTCAGTTCTGAGGGAGTGCTGCACTGTCTCAGGGTCAGTACTGAGGGAGTGCTGCACTGTCGGAGGGTCAGTACTGAGGGAATGCTGCACTGTCTCAGGGTCAGTACTGAGGGAGTGCTGCAATGTCGGGAGTCAGGACTGAGGGAGCGACAAACTGTCGGAGGGTCAGTACTGAGGGAGTGCTGCACTGTCGGAGGGTCAGTACTGAGGGAGTGCTGCACTGTCGGAGGGTCAGTACTGAGGGAGTGCTGCACTGTCGGAGGGTCAGTACTGATGTAGCGCTGCACTGTCGGAGGGTCAGTACTGAGGGAGGGCTGCACTGTCAGAGGGTCAGTACTGATGGAGTGCTGCACTGTCGGAGGGTCAGTACTGAGGGAGTGCTGCACTGTCGGAGGGTCAGTACTGATGGAGTGCTGCACTGTCGGAGGGTCAGTACTGTGGGAGTGCTGCACTGTCGGAGGGTCAGTACTGAGGGAGTGCTGCACTGTCGGGTCAGTACTGAGGGAGTGCTGCACTGTCGGAGGGTCAGTACTGAGGGAGTGCTGCACTGTCGGAGGGTCAGTACTGAGGGAGTGCTGCACTGTCGGAGGGTCAGAACTGAGGGAGCGCTGCACTGTCGGAGGGTCAGTACTGAGGGAGCGCTGCACTGTCGGAGGGTCAGAACTGAGGGAGCGCTGCACTGTCGGAGGATCAGTTCGAGGGAGTGACGCACTGTTGGAGGGTCAGGACTGAGGGAGCGCTGCACTGTCGAAGGGTCAGTAGTGAGGGAGCGCTGCAATGTCGGGAGCCAGTACTGAGGGAGTGCTGCACCGTCGGGCGTCAGTACTGAGGGAGTGCTGCACTGTCAGATGGTCAGTACTGAGGGAGTGCTGCACTGTCGGAGGGTCATTACTGAGGGAATGCTGCACTGTCTCAGGGTCAGTACTGAGGGAATGCTGCACTGTCGGAGGGTCAGTACTGAGGGAGTGCTGCACTGTCGGAGGGTCAGTACTGAGGGAGTGCTGCACTGTCGGAGGGTCAGTACTGAGGGAGTGCTGCACTGTTGGAGGGTCAGTACTGAGGGAGTGCTGCACTGTGGGAGGGTCAGTACTGAGGGAGTGCTGCACTGTCGGAGGGTCAGTACTAAGGGAGTGCTGCACTGTCGGAGGGTCAGTACTGAGGGAGTGCTGCACTGTCGGAGGGTCAGTACTGAGGGAATGCTGCACTGTCGGAGTGTCAGAACTGTCTGAGTGCTGCACTGTCGGAGGGTCAGTACTGAGGGAATGCTGCACTGTCGGAGGGTCAGAACTGAGGGAGTGCTGCACTGTCGGAGGGTCAGTACTGATGGAGGGCTGCACTGTCAGAGGGTCAGTACTGATGGAGTGCTGCACTGTCGGAGGGTCAGTACTGAGGGAGTGCTGCACTGTCGGAGGGTCAGTACTGAGGGAGTGCTGCACTGTCGGGTCAGTACTGAGGGAGTGCTGCACTGTCGGAGGGTCAGTACTGAGGGAGTGCTGCACTGTCGGAGGGTCAGTACTGAGGGAGTGCTGCACTGTCGGAGGGTCAGAACTGAGGGAGCGCTGCACTGTTGGAGGGTCAGTACTGAGGGAGCGCTGCACTGTCAGAGGGTCAGAACTGAGGGAGCGCTGCACTGTCGGAGGATCAGTTCGAGGGAGTGACGCACTGTTGGAGGGTCAGGACTGAGGGAGCGCTGCACTGTCGAAGGGTCAGTAGTGAGGGAGCGCTGCAATGTCGGGAGCCAGTACTGAGGGAGTGCTGCACCGTCGTGCGTCAGTACTGAGGGTGTGCTGCACTGTCAGAGGGTCAGTACTGAGGGAGTGCTGCACTGTCGGAGGGTCATTACTGAGGGAATGCTGCACTGTCTCAGGGTCAGAACTGAGGGAATGCTGCACTGTCGGAGGGTCAGTACTGAGGGAGTGCTGCACTGTCGGAGGGTCAGTACTGAGGGAGTGCTGCACTGTCGGAGGGTCAGTACTGAGGGAGTGCTGCACTGTTGGAGGGTCAGTACTGAGGGAGTGCTGCACTGTGGGAGGGTCAGTACTGAGGGAGTGCTGCAATGTCGGGGGTCAGTATTGAGGGACTGCTGCACTGTCGGGAGTCAGTACTGAGGGAGTGCTGCACTGTCGGAGGGTCAGTACTGAGGGAGTGACGCACTGTCTCAGGGTCAGTACTGAGGGAATGCTGCACTGTCGGAGGGTCAGTACTGAGGGAGTGCTGCACTGTCGGAGGGTCAGTACTGAGGGAGTGCTGCACTGTCGGAGGGTCAGAACTGAGGGAGTGCTGCACTGTCGGAGGGTCAGTACTGATGGAGTGCTGCACTGTCGGAGGGTCAGTACTAAGGGAGTGCTGCACTGTCGGAGGGTCAGTACTGAGGTAGTGCTGCACTGTCGGAGGGTCAGTACTGAGGGAGTGCTGCACTGTCGGAGGGTCAGTACCGAGGGAGTGACGCACTGTTGGAGGGTCAGGACTGAGGGAGCGCTGCACTGTCGAAGGGTCAGTAGTGATGAGCGCTGCAATGTCGGGGGTCAGTATTGAGGGACTGCTGCACTGTCGGGAGTCAGTACTGAGGGAGTGCTGCACTGTCGGAGGGTCAGTACTGAGGGAGTGCTGCAGTGTCGGAGGGTCAGTACCGAGGGAGTGACGCACTGTTGGAGGGTCAGGACTGAGGGAGCGCTGCACTGTCGAAGGGTCAGTAGTGAGGGAGCGCTGCAATGTCGGGAGTCAGTACTGAGGGAGTGCTGCACCGTCGGGCGTCAGTACTGAGGGAGTGCTGCACTGTCGGAGGGTCAGTACTGAGGGAGTGCTGCACTGTCGGAGGGTCATTACTGAGGGAATGCTGCACTGTCTCAGGGTCAGTACTGAGGGAATGCTGCACTGTCGGAGGGTCAGTACTGAGGGATGGCTGCACTGTCGGAGGGTCAGTACTGAGGGAGTGCTGCACTGTCGGATGGTCAGTACTGAGGGAGAGCTGCACTGTCGGAGGGTCAGTACTGAGGGAGTGCTGCACTGTTGGAGGGTCAGTACTGAGGGAGTGCTGCACTGTTGGAGGGTCAGTACTGAGGGAGTGCTGCACTGTGGGAGGGTCAGTACTGAGGAAGTGCTGCACTGTCGGAGGGTCAGTACTGAGGGAGTGCTGCACTGTCGGAGGGTCAGTACTGAGGGAATGCTGCACTGTCTCAGGGTCAGTACTGAGGGAGTGCTGGACTGTCGGAGGGTCAGTACTGAGGGAGTGCTGCACTGTCGGAGGGTCAGTACTGAGGGAATGCTGCACTGTCTCAGGGTCAGTACTGAGGGAGTGCTGCACTGCCGGAGGGTCAGTACTGAGGGAGTGCTGCACTGTCGGAGGGTCAGTTTTGAGGGAATGCTGCACTGTCTCAGGGTCAGTACTGAGGGAGTGCTGCACTGTGGGAGGGTCAGTACTGAGGGAGTGCTGCACTGTCGGAGGGTCAGTACTAAGGGAGTGCTGCACTGTCGGAGGGTCAGTACTGAGGGAGTGCTGCACTGTCAGAGGGTCAGTACTGAGGGAATGCTGCACTGTCAGAGGGTCAGTACTGATGGAGTGCTGCACTGTCGGAGGGTCAGTACTGAGGGAGTGCTGCACTGTCGGAGGGTCAGTACTGAGGGAGTGCTGCACTGTCGGAGGGTCAGTACTGAGGGAGTGCGGCACTGTCGGAGGGTCAGTACCGAGGGAGTGACGCACTGTTGGAGGGTCAGTACTGAGGGAGTGCTGCAATGTCGGGGGTCAGTATTGAGGGACTGCTGCACTGTCGGGAGTCAGTACTGAGGGAGTGCTGCACTGTCGGAGGGTCAGTACTGAGGGAGTGACGCACTGTCTCAGGGTCAGTACTGAGGGAATGCTGCACTGTCGGAGGGTCAGTACTGAGGGAGTGCTGCACTGTCGGAGGGTCAGTACTGAGGGAGTGCTGCACTGTCGGAGGGTCAGAACTGAGGGAGTGCTGCACTGTCGGAGGGTCAGTACTGATGGAGTGCTGCACTGTCGGAGGGTCAGTACTAAGGGAGTGCTGCACTGTCGGAGGGTCAGTACTGAGGTAGTGCTGCACTGTCGGAGAGTCAGTACTGAGGGAGTGCTGCACTGTCGGAGGGTCAGTACTGAGGGAGTGACGCACTGTTGGAGGGTCAGGACTGAGGGAGCGCTGCACTGTCGAAGGGTCAGTAGTGATGAGCGCTGCAATGTCGGGGGTCAGTATTGAGGGACTGCTGCACTGTCGGGAGTCAGTACTGAGGGAGTGCTGCACTGTCGGAGGGTCAGTACTGAGGGAGTGCTGCACTGTCGGAGGGTCATTACTGAGGGAATGCTGCACTGTCTCAGGGTCAGTACTGAGGGAATGCTGCACTGTCGGAGGGTCAGTACTGAGGGATGGCTGCACTGTCGGAGGGTCAGTACTGAGGGAGTGCTGCACTGTCGGAGGGTCATTACTGAGGGAATGCTGCACTGTCTCAGGGTCAGTACTGAGGGAATGCTGCACTGTCGGAGGGTCAGTACTGAGGGATGGCTGCACTGTCAGAGGGTCAGTACTGAGGGAGTGCTGCACTGTCGGAGGGTCAGTACTGAGGGAGAGCTGCACTGTCGGAGGGTCAGTACTGAGGGAGTGCTGCACTGTCAGAGGGTCAGTACTGAGGGAATGCTGCACTGTCAGAGGGTCAGTACTGAGGGAGTGCTGCACTGTCGGAGGGTCAGTACTGAGGGAGTGCGGCACTGTCGGAGGGTCAGTACCGAGGGAGTGACGCACTGTTGGAGGGTCAGTACTGAGGGAGTGCTGCAATGTCGGGGGTCAGTATTGAGGGACTGCTGCACTGTCGGGAGTCAGTACTGAGGGAGTGCTGCACTGTCGGAGGGTCAGTACTGAGGGAGTGACGCACTGTCTCAGGGTCAGTACTGAGGGAATGCTGCACTGTCGGAGGGTCAGTACTGAGGGAGTGCTGCACTGTCGGAGGGTCAGTACTGAGGGAGTGCTGCACTGTCGGAGGGTCAGAACTGAGGGAGTGCTGCACTGTCGGAGGGTCAGTACTGATGGAGTGCTGCACTGTCGGAGGGTCAGTACTAAGGGAGTGCTGCACTGTCGGAGGGTCAGTACTGAGGTAGTGCTGCACTGTCGGAGGGTCAGTACTGAGGGAGTTCTGCACTGTCGGAGGGTCAGTACCGAGGGAGTGACGCACTGTTGGAGGGTCAAGACTGAGGGAGCGCTGCACTGTCGAAGGGTCAGTAGTGATGAGCGCTGCAATGTCGGGGGTCAGTATTGAGGGACTGCTGCACTGTCGGGAGTCAGTACTGAGGGAGTGCTGCACTGTCGGAGGGTCAGTACTGAGGGAGTGCTGCACTGTCGGAGGGTCATTACTGAGGGAATGCTGCACTGTCTCAGGGTCAGTACTGAGGGAATGCTGCACTGTCGGAGGGTCAGTACTGAGGGAGTGCTGCACTGTCGGAGGGTCAGTACTGAGGGAGTGCTGCACTGTCGGAGGGTCATTACTGAGGGAATGCTGCACTGTCTCAGGGTCAGTACTGAGGGAGTGCTGCACTGTCGGAGGGTCAGTACCGAGGGAGTGACGCACTGTTGGAGGGTCAGGACTGAGGGAGCGCTGTACTGTCCAAGGGTCAGTAGTGATGAGCGCTGCAATGTCGGGGGTCAGTATTGAGGGACTGCTGCACTGTCGGGAGTCAGTACTGAGGGAGTGCTGCACTGTCGGAGGGTCAGTACTGAGGGAGTGCTGCACTGTCAGAGGGTCAGTACTGATGGAGTGCTGCACTGTCGGAGGGTCAGTACTGATGGAGTGCTGCACTGTCGGAGGGTCAGTACTGAGGGAGTGCTGCACTGTCGGAGGGTCAGTACTGAGGGAGTGCGGCACTGTCGGAGGGTCAGTACCGAGGGAGTGACGCACTGTTGGAGGGTCAGTACTGAGGGAGTGCTGCAATGTCGGGGGTCAGTATTGAGGGACTGCTGCACTGTCGGGAGTCAGTACTGAGGGAGTGCTGCACTGTCGGAGGGTCAGTACTGAGGGAGTGACGCACTGTCTTAGGGTCAGTACTGAGGGAATGCTGCACTGTCTCAGGGTCAGTACTGAGGGATGGCTGCACTGTCGGAGGGTCAGTACTGAGGGAGTGCTGCACTGTCGGAGGGTCATTACTGAGGGAATGCTGCACTGTCTCAGGGTCAGTACTGAGGGAATGCTGCACTGTCGGAGGGTCAGTACTGAGGGATGGCTGCACTGTCAGAGGGTCAGTACTGAGGGAGTGCTGCACTGTCGGAGGGTCAGTACTGAGGGAGAGCTGCACTGTCGGAGGGTCAGTACTGAGGGAGTGCTGCACTGTCGGATGGTCAGTTTTGAGGGAATGCTGCACTGTCTCAGGGTCAGTACTGAGGGAGTGCTGCACTGTGGGAGGGTCAGTACTGAGGGAGTGCTGCACTGTTGGAGGGTCAGTACTAAGGGAGTGCTGCACTGTCGGAGGGTCAGTACTGAGGGAGTGCTGCACTGTCAGAGGGTCAGTACTGAGGGAATGCTGCACTGTCAGAGGGTCAGCACTGATGGAGTGCTGCACTGTCGGAGGGTCAGTACTGAGGGAGTGCTGCACTGTCGGTGGGTCAGTACTGAGGGAGTGCTGCACTGTCGGAGGGTCAGTACTGAGGGAGTGCGGCACTGTCGGAGGGTCAGTACCGAGGGAGTGACGCACTGTTGGAGGGTCAGTACTGAGGGAGTGCTGCAATGTCGGGGGTCAGTATTGAGGGACTGCTGCACTGTCGGGAGTCAGTACTGAGGAAGTGCTGCACTGTCGGAGGGTCAGTACTGAGGGAGTGACGCACTGTCTCAGGGTCAGTACTGAGGGAATGCTGCACTGTCGGAGGGTCAGTACTGAGGGAGTGCTGCACTGTCGGAGGGTCAGTACTGAGGGAGTGCTGCACTGTCGGAGGGTCAGAACTGAGGGAGTGCTGCACTGTCGGAGGGTCAGTACTGATGGAGTGCTGCACTGTCGGAGGGTCAGTACTAAGGGAGTGCTGCACTGTCGGAGGGTCAGTACTGAGGTAGTGCTGCACTGTCGGAGCGTCAGTACTGAGGGAGTGCTGCACTGTCGGAGGGTCAGTACCGAGGGAGTGACGCACTGTTGGAGGGTCAGGACTGAGGGAGCGCTGCACTGTCGAAGGGTCAGTAGTGATGAGCGCTGCAATGTCGGGGGTCAGTATTGAGGGACTGTGCACTGTCGGGAGTCAGTACTGACGGAGTGCTGCACTGTCGGAGGGTCAGTACTGAGGGAGTGCTGCACTGTCGGAGGGTCAGTACTGAGGGAGTGCTGCACTGTCAGAGGGTCAGAACTGAGGGAGCGCTGCACTGTCGGAGGGTCAGTACTGAGGGAGTGCTGCACTGTCGGAGGGTCAGAACCGAGGGAGTGCTGCACTGTCGGAGGGTCAGTACCGAGGGAGTGACGCACTGTTGGAGGGTCAGGACTGAGGGAGCGCTGCACTGTCGAAGGGTCAGTAGTGAGGGAGCGCTGCAATGTCGGGAGTCAGTACTGAGGGAGTGCTGCACTGTTGGGAGTCAATACTGAGGGAGTGCTGCACTGTCGGAGGGTCAGTATTGAGGGACTGCTGCACTGTCGAGGGTCAGTACTGATTGAATGCTGCACTGTCGGAGGGTCAGTACTGAGGGAGTGCTGCACTGTCGGAGGGTCAGTACTGAGGGAGTGCTGCACTGTCGGAGGGTCATTACTGAGGGAATGCTGCACTGTCTCAGGGTCAGTACTGAGGGAATGCTGCACTGTCGGAGGGTCAGTCCTGAGGGAGGGCTGCACTGTCAGAGGGTCAGTACTGATGGAGTGCTGCACTGTCGGAGGGTCAGTACTGAGGGAGTGCTGCACTGTCGGAGGGTCAGTACTGAGGGAGTGCTGCACTGTCGGAGGGTCAGTACTGAGGGAGTGCTGCACTGTCGGAGGGTCATTACTGAGGGAATGCTGCACTGTCTCAGGGTCAGTGCTGAGGGAATGCTGCACTGTCGGAGGGTCAGTACTGAGGGAGGGCTGCACTGTCAGAGGGTCAGTACTGATGGAGTGCTGCACTGTCGGAGGGTCAGTACCAAGGGAGTGCTGCACTGTCGGAGGGTTAGTACTGAGGGAGTGCTGCAGTGTCGGAGGGTCAGTACTGAGGGAGTGCTGCAGTGTCGGAGGGTCAGTACCGAGGGAGTGACGCACTGTTGGAGGGTCAGGACTGAGGGAGCGCTGCACTGTCGAAGGGTCAGTTGTGAGGGAGCGCTGCAATGTCGGGAGTCAGGACTGAGGGAGTGCTGCACCGTTGGGCGTCAGTACTGAGGGAGTGCTGCACTGTCGGAGGGTCAGTACTGAGGGAGTGACGCACTGTCTCAGGGTCAGTACTGAGGGAATGCTGCACTGTCGGAGGGTCAGTACTGAGGGAGTGCTGCACTGTCGGAGGGTCAGTACTGAGGGAGTGCTGCACTGTCGGAGGGTCAGAACTGAGGGAGTGCTGCACTGTCGGAGGGTCAGTACTGATGGAGTGCTGCACTGTCGGAGGGTCAGTACTAAGGGAGTGCTGCACTGTCGGAGGGTCAGTACTGAGGTAGTGCTGCACTGTCGGAGGGTCAGTACTGAGGGAGTGCTGCACTGTCGGAGGGTCAGTACCGAGGGAGTGACGCACTGTTGGAGGGTCAGGACTGAGGGAGCGCTGCACTGTCGAAGGGTCAGTAGTGATGAGCGCTGCAATGTCGGGGGTCAGTATTGAGGGACTGCTGCACTGTCGGGAGTCAGTACTGAGGGAGTGCTGCACTGTCGGAGGGTCAGTACTGAGGGAGTGCTGCAGTGTCGGAGGGTCAGTACCGAGGGAGTGACGCACTGTTGGAGGGTCAGGACTGAGGGAGCGCTGCACTGTCGAAGGGTCAGTAGTGAGGGAGCGCTGCAATGTCGGGAGTCAGTACTGAGGGAGTGCTGCACCGTCGGGCGTCAGTACTGAGGGAGTGCTGCACTGTCGGAGGGTCAGTACTGAGGGAGTGCTGCACTGTCGGAGGGTCATTACTGAGGGAATGCTGCACTGTCTCAGGGTCAGTACTGAGGGAATGCTGCACTGTCGGAGGGTCAGTACTGAGGGATGGCTGCACTGTCGGAGGGTCAGTACTGAGGGAGTGCTGCACTGTCGGATGGTCAGTACTGAGGGAGAGCTGCACTGTCGGAGGGTCAGTACTGAGGGAGTGCTGCACTGTTGGAGGGTCAGTACTGAGGGAGTGCTGCACTGTTGGAGGGTCAGTACTGAGGGAGTGCTGCACTGTGGGAGGGTCAGTACTGAGGAAGTGCTGCACTGTCGGAGGGTCAGTACTGAGGGAGTGCTGCACTGTCGGAGGGTCAGTACTGAGGGAATGCTGCACTGTCTCAGGGTCAGTACTGAGGGAGTGCTGGACTGTCGGAGGGTCAGTACTGAGGGAGTGCTGCACTGTCGGAGGGTCAGTACTGAGGGAATGCTGCACTGTCTCAGGGTCAGTACTGAGGGAGTGCTGCACTGCCGGAGGGTCAGTACTGAGGGAGTGCTGCACTGTCGGAGGGTCAGTTTTGAGGGAATGCTGCACTGTCTCAGGGTCAGTACTGAGGGAGTGCTGCACTGTGGGAGGGTCAGTACTGAGGGAGTGCTGCACTGTCGGAGGGTCAGTACTAAGGGAGTGCTGCACTGTCGGAGGGTCAGTACTGAGGGAGTGCTGCACTGTCAGAGGGTCAGTACTGAGGGAATGCTGCACTGTCAGAGGGTCAGTACTGATGGAGTGCTGCACTGTCGGAGGGTCAGTACTGAGGGAGTGCTGCACTGTCGGAGGGTCAGTACTGAGGGAGTGCTGCACTGTCGGAGGGTCAGTACTGAGGGAGTGCGGCACTGTCGGAGGGTCAGTACCGAGGGAGTGACGCACTGTTGGAGGGTCAGTACTGAGGGAGTGCTGCAATGTCGGGGGTCAGTATTGAGGGACTGCTGCACTGTCGGGAGTCAGTACTGAGGGAGTGCTGCACTGTCGGTGGGTCAGTACTGAGGGAGTGACGCACTGTCTCAGGGTCAGTACTGAGGGAATGCTGCACTGTCGGAGGGTCAGTACTGAGGGAGTGCTGCACTGTCGGAGGGTCAGTACTGAGGGAGTGCTGCACTGTCGGAGGGTCAGAACTGAGGGAGTGCTGCACTGTCGGAGGGTCAGTACTGATGGAGTGCTGCACTGTCGGAGGGTCAGTACTAAGGGAGTGCTGCACTGTCGGAGGGTCAGTACTGAGGTAGTGCTGCACTGTCGGAGAGTCAGTACTGAGGGAGTGCTGCACTGTCGGAGGGTCAGTACTGAGGGAGTGACGCACTGTTGGAGGGTCAGGACTGAGGGAGCGCTGCACTGTCGAAGGGTCAGTAGTGATGAGCGCTGCAATGTCGGGGGTCAGTATTGAGGGACTGCTGCACTGTCGGGAGTCAGTACTGAGGGAGTGCTGCACTGTCGGAGGGTCAGTACTGAGGGAGTGCTGCACTGTCGGAGGGTCATTACTGAGGGAATGCTGCACTGTCTCAGGGTCAGTACTGAGGGAATGCTGCACTGTCGGAGGGTCAGTACTGAGGGATGGCTGCACTGTCGGAGGGTCAGTACTGAGGGAGTGCTGCACTGTCGGAGGGTCATTACTGAGGGAATGCTGCACTGTCTCAGGGTCAGTACTGAGGGAATGCTGCACTGTCGGAGGGTCAGTACTGAGGGATGGCTGCACTGTCAGAGGGTCAGTACTGAGGGAGTGCTGCACTGTCGGAGGGTCAGTACTGAGGGAGAGCTGCACTGTCGGAGGGTCAGTACTGAGGGAGTGCTGCACTGTCAGAGGGTCAGTACTGAGGGAATGCTGCACTGTCAGAGGGTCAGTACTGAGGGAGTGCTGCACTGTCGGAGGGTCAGTACTGAGGGAGTGCGGCACTGTCGGAGGGTCAGTACCGAGGGAGTGACGCACTGTTGGAGGGTCAGTACTGAGGGAGTGCTGCAATGTCGGGGGTCAGTATTGAGGGACTGCTGCACTGTCGGGAGTCAGTACTGAGGGAGTGCTGCACTGTCGGAGGGTCAGTACTGAGGGAGTGACGCACTGTCTCAGGGTCAGTACTGAGGGAATGCTGCACTGTCGGAGGGTCAGTACTGAGGGAGTGCTGCACTGTCGGAGGGTCAGTACTGAGGGAGTGCTGCACTGTCGGAGGGTCAGAACTGAGGGAGTGCTGCACTGTCGGAGGGTCAGTACTGATGGAGTGCTGCACTGTCGGAGGGTCAGTACTAAGGGAGTGCTGCACTGTCGGAGGGTCAGTACTGAGGTAGTGCTGCACTGTCGGAGGGTCAGTACTGAGGGAGTGCTGCACTGTCGGAGGGTCAGTACCGAGGGAGTGACGCACTGTTGGAGGGTCAAGACTGAGGGAGCGCTGCACTGTCGAAGGGTCAGTAGTGATGAGCGCTGCAATGTCGGGGGTCAGTATTGAGGGACTGCTGCACTGTCGGGAGTCAGTACTGAGGGAGTGCTGCACTGTCGGAGGGTCAGTACTGAGGGAGTGCTGCACTGTCGGAGGGTCATTACTGAGGGAATGCTGCACTGTCTCAGGGTCAGTACTGAGGGAATGCTGCACTGTCGGAGGGTCAGTACTGAGGGAGTGCTGCACTGTCGGAGGGTCAGTACTGAGGGAGTGCTGCACTGTCGGAGGGTCATTACTGAGGGAATGCTGCACTGTCTCAGGGTCAGTACTGAGGGAGTGCTGCACTGTCGGAGGGTCAGTACTGAGGGAGTGCTGCACTGTCAGAGGGTCAGTACTGATGGAGTGCTGCACTGTCGGAGGGTCAGTACTGATGGAGTGCTGCACTGTCGGAGGGTCAGTACTGAGGGAGTGCTGCACTGTCGGAGGGTCAGTACTGAGGGAGTGCGGCACTGTCGGAGGGTCAGTACCGAGGGAGTGACGCACTGTTGGAGGGTCAGTACTGAGGGAGTGCTGCAATGTCGGGGGTCAGTATTGAGGGACTGCTGCACTGTCGGGAGTCAGTACTGAGGGAGTGCTGCACTGTCGGAGGGTCAGTACTGAGGGAGTGACGCACTGTCTTAGGGTCAGTACTGAGGGAATGCTGCACTGTCTCAGGGTCAGTACTGAGGGATGGCTGCACTGTCGGAGGGTCAGTACTGAGGGAGTGCTGCACTGTCGGAGGGTCATTACTGAGGGAATGCTGCACTGTCTCAGGGTCAGTACTGAGGGAATGCTGCACTGTCGGAGGGTCAGTACTGAGGGATGGCTGCACTGTCAGAGGGTCAGTACTGAGGGAGTGCTGCACTGTCGGAGGGTCAGTACTGAGGGAGAGCTGCACTGTCGGAGGGTCAGTACTGAGGGAGTGCTGCACTGTCGGATGGTCAGTTTTGAGGGAATGCTGCACTGTCTCAGGGTCAGTACTGAGGGAGTGCTGCACTGTGGGAGGGTCAGTACTGAGGGAGTGCTGCACTGTTGGAGGGTCAGTACTAAGGGAGTGCTGCACTGTCGGAGGGTCAGTACTGAGGGAGTGCTGCACTGTCAGAGGGTCAGTACTGAGGGAATGCTGCACTGTCAGAGGGTCAGCACTGATGGAGTGCTGCACTGTCGGAGGGTCAGTACTGAGGGAGTGCTGCACTGTCGGTGGGTCAGTACTGAGGGAGTGCTGCACTGTCGGAGGGTCAGTACTGAGGGAGTGCGGCACTGTCGGAGGGTCAGTACCGAGGGAGTGACGCACTGTTGGAGGGTCAGTACTGAGGGAGTGCTGCAATGTCGGGGGTCAGTATTGAGGGACTGCTGCACTGTCGGGAGTCAGTACTGAGGAAGTGCTGCACTGTCGGAGGGTCAGTACTGAGGGAGTGACGCACTGTCTCAGGGTCAGTACTGAGGGAATGCTGCACTGTCGGAGGGTCAGTACTGAGGGAGTGCTGCACTGTCGGAGGGTCAGTACTGAGGGAGTGCTGCACTGTCGGAGGGTCAGAACTGAGGGAGTGCTGCACTGTCGGAGGGTCAGTACTGATGGAGTGCTGCACTGTCGGAGGGTCAGTACTAAGGGAGTGCTGCACTGTCGGAGGGTCAGTACTGAGGTAGTGCTGCACTGTCGGAGCGTCAGTACTGAGGGAGTGCTGCACTGTCGGAGGGTCAGTACCGAGGGAGTGACGCACTGTTGGAGGGTCAGGACTGAGGGAGCGCTGCACTGTCGAAGGGTCAGTAGTGATGAGCGCTGCAATGTCGGGGGTCAGTATTGAGGGACTGTGCACTGTCGGGAGTCAGTACTGACGGAGTGCTGCACTGTCGGAGGGTCAGTACTGAGGGAGTGCTGCACTGTCGGAGGGTCAGTACTGAGGGAGTGCTGCACTGTCAGAGGGTCAGAACTGAGGGAGCGCTGCACTGTCGGAGGGTCAGTACTGAGGGAGTGCTGCACTGTCGGAGGGTCAGAACCGAGGGAGTGCTGCACTGTCGGAGGGTCAGTACCGAGGGAGTGACGCACTGTTGGAGGGTCAGGACTGAGGGAGCGCTGCACTGTCGAAGGGTCAGTAGTGAGGGAGCGCTGCAATGTCGGGAGTCAGTACTGAGGGAGTGCTGCACTGTTGGGAGTCAATACTGAGGGAGTGTTGCACTGTCGGAGGGTCAGTATTGAGGGACTGCTGCACTGTCGAGGGTCAGTACTGATTGAATGCTGCACTGTCGGAGGGTCAGTACTGAGGGAGTGCTGCACTGTCGGAGGGTCAGTACTGAGGGAGTGCTGCACTGTCGGAGGGTCATTACTGAGGGAATGCTGCACTGTCTCAGGGTCAGTACTGAGGGAATGCTGCACTGTCGGAGGGTCAGTCCTGAGGGAGGGCTGCACTGTCAGAGGGTCAGTACTGATGGAGTGCTGCACTGTCGGAGGGTCAGTACTGAGGGAGTGCTGCACTGTCGGAGGGTCAGTACTGAGGGAGTGCTGCACTGTCGGAGGGTCAGTACTGAGGGAGTGCTGCACTGTCGGAGGGTCATTACTGAGGGAATGCTGCACTGTCTCAGGGTCAGTGCTGAGGGAATGCTGCACTGTCGGAGGGTCAGTACTGAGGGAGGGCTGCACTGTCAGAGGGTCAGTACTGATGGAGTGCTGCACTGTCGGAGGGTCAGTACCAAGGGAGTGCTGCACTGTCGGAGGGTTAGTACTGAGGGAGTGCTGCAGTGTCGGAGGGTCAGTACTGAGGGAGTGCTGCAGTGTCGGAGGGTCAGTACCGAGGGAGTGACGCACTGTTGGAGGGTCAGGACTGAGGGAGCGCTGCACTGTCGAAGGGTCAGTTGTGAGGGAGCGCTGCAATGTCGGGAGTCAGGACTGAGGGAGTGCTGCACCGTTGGGCGTCAGTACTGAGGGAGTGCTGCACTGTCGGAGGGTCAGTACTGAGGGAGTGCTGCACTGTCGGAGGGTCATTACTGAGGGAATGCTGCACTGTCTCAGGGTCTGTACTGAGGGAATGCTGCACTGTCGGAGGGTCAGTACTGAGGGATGGCTGCACTGTCGGAGGGTCAGTACTGAGGGAGTGCTGCACTGTCGGAGGGTCAGTACTGAGGGAGAGCTGCACTGTCGGAGGGTCAGTACTGAGGGAGTGCTGCACTGTTGGAGGGTCAGTACTGAGGGAGTGCTGCACTGTGGGAGGGTCAGTACTGAGGGAGTGCTGCACTGTCGGAGGGTCAGTACTGAGGGAGTGCTGCACTGTCGGAGGGTCAGTACTGAGGGAATGCTGCACTGTCTCAGGGTCAGTACTGAGGGAGTGCTGGACTGTCGGAGGGTCAGTACTGAGGGAGTGCTGCACTGTCGGAGGGTCAGTACTGAGGGAATGCTGCACTGTCTCAGGGTCAGTACTGAGGGAGTGCTGCACTGCCGGAGGGTCAGTACTGAGGGAGTGCTGCACTGTCGGAGGGTCAGTTTTGAGGGAATGCTGCACTGTCTCAGGGTCAGTACTGAGGGAGTGCTGCACTGTGGGAGGGTCAGTACTGAGGGAGTGCTGCACTGTTGGAGGGTCAGTACTAAGGGAGTGCTGCACTGTCGGAGGGTCAGTACTGAGGGAGTGCTGCACTGTCAGAGGGTCAGTACTGAGGGAATGCTGCACTGTCAGAGGGTCAGTACTGATGGAGTGCTGCACTGTCGGAGGGTCAGTACTGAGGGAGTGCTGCACTGTCGGAGGGTCAGTACTGAGGGAGTGCTGCACTGTCGGAGGGTCAGTACTGAGGGAGTGCGGCACTGTCGGAGGGTCAGTACCGAGGGAGTGACGCACTGTTGGAGGGTCAGTACTGAGGGAGTGCTGCAATGTCGGGGGTCAGTATTGAGGGACTGCTGCACTGTCGGGAGTCAGTACTGAGGAAGTGCTGCACTGTCGGAGGGTCAGTACTGAGGGAGTGACGCACTGTCTCAGGGTCAGTACTGAGGGAATGCTGCACTGTCGGAGGGTCAGTACTGAGGGAGTGCTGCACTGTCGGAGGGTCAGTACTGAGGGAGTGCTGCACTGTCGGAGGGTCAGAACTGAGGGAGTGCTGCACTGTCGGAGGGTCAGTACTGATGGAGTGCTGCACTGTCGGAGGGTCAGTACTAAGGGAGTGCTGCACTGTCGGAGGGTCAGTACTGAGGTAGTGCTGCACTGTCGGAGGGTCAGTACTGAGGGAGTGCTGCACTGTCGGAGGGTCAGTACCGAGGGAGTGACTCACTGTTGGAGGGTCAGGACTGAGGGAGCGCTGCACTGTCGAAGGGTCAGTAGTGATGAGCGCTGCAATGTCGGGGGTCAGTATTGAGGGACTGCTGCACTGTCGGGAGTCAGTACTGAGGGAGTGCTGCACTGTCGGAGGGTCAGTACTGAGGGAGTGCTGCACTGTCGGAGGGTCAGTACTGAGGGAGTGCTGCACTGTCAGAGGGTCAGAACTGAGGGAGCGCTGCACTGTCGGACGGTCAGTACTGTGGGAGCACTGCACTGTCGGAGGGTCAGAACCGAGGGAGTGCTGCACTGTCGGAGGGTCAGTACCGAGGGAGTGACGCACTGTTGGAGGGTCAGGACTGAGGGAGCGCTGCACTGTCGAAGGGTCAGTAGTGAGGGAGCGCTGCAATGTCGGGAGTCAGTACTGAGGGAGTGCTGCACTGTTGGGAGTCAATACTGAGGGAGTGCTGCACTGTCGGAGGGTCAGTACTGAGGGACTGCTGCACTGTCGAGGGTCAGTACTGATTGAATGCTGCACTGTCGGAGGGTCAGTACTGAGGGAGTGCTGCACTGTCGGAGGGTCAGTACTGAGGGAGTGCTGCACTGTCGGAGGGTCATTACTGAGGGAATGCTGCACTGTCTCAGGGTCAGTACTGAGGGAATGCTGCACTGTCGGAGGGTCAGTCCTGAGGGAGGGCTGCACTGTCAGAGGGTCAGTACTGATGGAGTGCTGCACTGTCGGAGGGTCAGTACTGAGGGAGTGCTGCACTGTCGGAGGGTCAGTACTGAGGGAGTGCTGCACTGTCGGAGGGTCAGTACTGAGGGAGTGCTGCACTGTCGGAGGGTCATTACTGAGGGAATGCTGCACTGTCTCAGGGTCAGTGCTGAGGGAATGCTGCACTGTCGGAGGGTCAGTACTGAGGGAGGCCTGCACTGTCAGAGGGTCAGTACTGATGGAGTGCTGCACTGTCGGAGGGTCAGTACTGAGGGAGTGCTGCACTGTCGGAGGGTCAGTACTGAGGGAGTGCTGCACTGTCGGAGGGTCAGAACTGAGGGAGCGCTGCACTGTCGGAGGGTCAGTACTGAGGGAGCGCTGCACTGTCGGAGGGTCAGAACTGAGGGAGCACTGCACTGTCGGAGGGTCAGTACCGAGGGAGTGACGCACTGTTGGAGGGTCAGGACTGAGGGAGCGCTGCCCTGTCGAAGGGTCAGTAGTGAGGGAGCGCTGCAATGTCGGGAGTCAGTCCTGAGAGAGTGCTGCACCGTCGGGCGTCAGTACTGAGGGAGTGCTGCACTGTCAGAGGGTCAGTACTGAGGGAGTGCTGCACTGTCGGAGCCTCATTACTGAGGGAATGCTGCACTGTCGGAGGGTCAGTACTGAGGGAGTGCTGCACTGTCGGAGGGTCATTACTGAGGGAATGCTGCACTGTCTCAGGGTCAGTACTGAGGGAGTGCTGCACTGTGGGAGGGTCAGTACTGAGGGAGTGCTGCACTGTCGGAGGGTCAGTACTAAGGGAGTGCTGCACTGTCGGAGGGTCATTACTGAGGGAGTGCTGCAGTGTCGGAGGGTCAGTACCGAGGGAGTGACGCACTGTTGGAGGGTCAGGACTGAGGGAGCGCTGCACTGTCAAGGGTCAGTAGTGAGGGAGCGCTGCAATGTCGGGAGTCAGGACTGAGGGAGTGCTGCACCGTTGGGCGTCAGTACTGAGGGAGTGCTGCACTGTCGGAGGGTCAGTACTGAGGGAGTGCTGCACTGTCGGAGGGTCATTACTGAGGGAATGCTGCACTGTCTCAGGGTCAGTACTGAGGGAATGCTGCACTGTCGGAGGGTCAGTACTGAGGGATGGCTGCACTGTCGGAGGGTCAGTACTGAGGGAGTGCTGCACTGTCGGAGGGTCAGTACTGAGGGAGAGCTGCACTGTCGGAGGGTCAGTACTGAGGGAGTGCTGCACTGTTGGAGGGTCAGTACTGAGGGAGTGCTGCACTGTGGGAGGGTCAGTACTGAGGGAGTGCTGCACTGTCGGAGGGTCAGTACTGAGGGAGTGCTGCACTGTCGGAGGGTCAGTACTGAGGGAATGCTGCACTGTCTCAGGGTCAGTACTGAGGGAGTGCTGGACTGTCGGAGGGTCAGTACTGAGGGAGTGCTGCACTGTCGGAGGGTCAGTACTGAGGGAATGCTGCACTGTCTCAGGGTCAGTACTGAGGGAGTGCTGCACTGCCGGAGGGTCAGTACTGAGGGAGTGCTGCACTGTCGGAGGGTCAGTTTTGAGGGAATGCTGCACTGTCTCAGGGTCAGTACTGAGGGAGTACTGCACTGTGGGAGGGTCAGTACTGAGGGAGTGCTGCACTGTTGGAGGGTCAGTACTAAGGGAGTGCTGCACTGTCGGAGGGTCAGTACTGAGGGAATGCTGCACTGTCAGAGGGTCAGTACTGATGGAGTGCTGCACTGTCGGAGGGTCAGTACTGAGGGAGTGCTGCACTGTCGGAGGGTCAGTACTGAGGGAGTGCTGCACTGTCGGAGGGTCAGTACTGAGGGAGTGCGGCACTGTCGGAGGGTCAGTACCGAGGGAGTGACGCACTGTTGGAGGGTCAGTACTGAGGGAGTGCTGCAATGTCGGGGATCAGTATTGAGGACTGCTGCACTGTCGGGAGTCAGTACTGAGGAAGTGCTGCACTGTCGGAGGGTCAGTACTGAGGGAGTGACGCACTGTCTCAGGGTCAGTACTGAGGGAATGCTGCTCTGTCGGAGGGTCAGTACTGAGGGAGTGCTGCACTGTCGGAGGGTCAGTACTGAGGGAGTGCTGCACTGTCGGAGGGTCAGAACTGAGGGAGTGCTGCACTGTCGGAGGGTCAGTACTGATGGAGTGCTGCACTGTCGGGAGTCAGTACTGAGGGAGTGCTGCACTGTCGGAGGGTCAGTACTGAGGGAGTGCTGCACTGTCGGAGGGTCAGTACTGAGGGAGTGCTGCACTGTCAGAGGGTCAGAACTGAGGGAGCGCTGCACTGTGGGAGGGTCAGTACTGAGGGAGCGCTGCACTGTCGGAGGGTCAGAACCGAGGGAGTGCTGCACTGTCGGAGGGTCAGTACCGAGGGAGTGACGCACTGTTGGAGGGTCAGGACTGAGGGAGCGCTGCACTGTCGAAGGGTCAGTAGTGAGGGAGCGCTGCAATGTCGGGAGTCAGTACTGAGGGAGTGCTGCACTGTTGGGAGTCAATACTGAGGGAGTGCTGCACTGTCGGAGGGTCAGTACTGAGGGACTGCTGCACTGTCGAGGGTCAGTACTGATTGAATGCTGCACTGTCGGAGGGTCAGTACTGAGGGAGTGCTGCACTGTCGGAGGGTCAGTACTGAGGGAGTGCTGCACTGTCGGAGGGTCATTACTGAGGGAATGCTGCACTGTCTCAGGGTCAGTACTGAGGGAATGCTGCACTGTCGGAGGGTCAGTCCTGAGGGAGGGCTGCACTGTCAGAGGGTCAGTACTGATGGAGTGCTGCACTGTCGGAGGGTCAGTACTGAGGGAGTGCTGCACTGTCGGAGGGTCAGTACTGAGGGAGTGCTGCACTGTCGGAGGGTCAGTACTGAGGGAGTGCTGCACTGTCGGAGGGTCATTACTGAGGGAATGCTGCACTGTCTCAGGGTCAGTGCTGAGGGAATGCTGCACTGTCGGAGGGTCAGTAGAGAGGGAGGGCTGCACTGTCAGAGGGTCAGTACTGATGGAGTGCTGCACTGTCGGAGGTTCAGTACTGAGGGAGTGCTGCACTGTCGGAGGGTCAGTACTGAGGGAGTGCTGCACTGTCGGAGGGTCAGAACTGAGGGAGCGCTGCACTGTCGGAGGGTCAGTACTGAGGGAGCGCTGCACTGTCGGAGAGTCAGAACTGAGGGAGCACTGCACTGTCGGAGGGTCAGTACCGAGGGAGTGACGCACTGTTGGAGGGTCAGGACTGAGGGAGCGCTGCACTGTCGAAGGGTCAGTAGTGAGGGAGCGCTGCAATGTCGGGAGTCAGTCCTGAGGGAGTGCTGCACCGTCGGGCGTCAGTACTGAGGGAGTGCTGCACTGTCAGAGGGTCAGTACTGAGGGAGTGCTGCACTGTCGGAGCCTCATTACTGAGGGAATGCTGCACTGTCGGAGGGTCAGTACTGAGGGAGTGCTGCACTGTCGGAGGGTCATTACTGAGGGAATGCTGCACTGTCTCAGGGTCAGTACTGAGGGAATGCTGCACTGTCGGAGGGTCAGTACTGAGGGAGTGCTGCACTGTCGGAGGGTCAGTACTGAGGGAGTGCTGCACTGTCGGAGGGTCAGTACTGAGGGAGTGCTGCACTGTTGGAGGGTCAGTACTGAGGGAGTGCTGCACTGTGGGAGGGTCAGTACTGAGGGAGTGCTGCACTGTTGGAGGGTCAGTACTGAGGGAGTGCTGCACTGTGGGAGGGTCAGTACTGAGGGAGTGCTGCACTGTCGGAGGGTCAGTACTAAGGGAGTGCTGCACTGTCGGAGGGTCAGTACTGAGGGAGTGCTGCACTGTCGGAGGGTCAGTACTGAGGGAATGCTGCACTGTCGGAGTGTCAGAACTGAGTGAGTGCTGCACTGTCGGAGGGTCAGTACTGAGGGAATGCTGCACTGTCGGAGGGTCAGTACTGAGGGAGTGCTGCACTGTCGGAAGGTCAGTACTGAGGGAGTGCTGCACTGTCGGAGGGTCAGTACTGAGGGAGTGCTGCACTGTCGGAGGGTCAGTACTGAGGGAGTGCTGCACTGTCGGAGGGTCAGTACTGAGGGAGTGCTGCACCGTCGGGCGTCAGTACTGAGGGAGTGCTGCACTGTCGGAGGGTCAGTACTGAGGGAGTGCTGCACTGTCTCAGGGTCATTACTGAGGGAATGCTGCACTGTCTCAGGGTCAGTACTGAGGGAATGCTGCACTGTCGGAGGGTCAGTACTGAGGGAGTGCTGCACTGTCGGAGGGTCAGTACTGAGGGAGTGCTGCACTGTCGGAGGGTCAGTACTGAGGGAGTGCTGCACTGTGGGAGGGTCAGTACTGAGGGAGTGCTGCACTGTCGGAGGGTCAGTACTAAGGGAGTGCTGCACTGTCGGAGGGTCAGTACTGAGGGAGTGCTGCACTGTCGGAGGGTCAGTACTGAGGGAATGCTGCACTGTCGGAGTGTCAGAACTGAGTGAGTGCTGCACTGTCGGAGGGTCAGTACTGAGGGAGTGCTGCACTGTCGGAGGGTCAGTACTGAGGGAGTGCTGCAGTGTCGGGGGTCAGTATTGAGGGACTGTTGCACTGTCGGGAGTCAGTACTGAGGGAGCGACAAACTGTTGGAGGGTCAGTACTGAGGGAGTGACGCACTGCTGCAGGGTCAGTACTGAGGGAGTGCTGCACTGTCGGAGGGTCAGTACTGAGGGAGTGCTGCACTGTCGGAGGGTCAGGACTGAGGGAGTGCTGCACTGTCGGAGGGTCAGTACTGAGGGAGTGCTGCACTGTCAGAGGGTCAGAACTGAGGGAGCGATGCACTGTCGGACGGTCAGTACTGAGGGAGCGCTGCACTGTCGGAGGGTCAGAACCGAGGGAGTGCTGCACTGTCGGAGGGTCAGTACCGAGGGAGTGACGCACTATTGGAGGGTCAGGACTGAGGGAGCGCTGCACTGTCGAAGGGTCAGTAGTGAGTGAGCGCTGCAATGTCGGAGGGTCATTACTGAGGGAATGCTGCACTGTCTCAGGGTCAGTACTGAGGGAATGCTGCACTGTCGGAGGGTCAGTACTGAGGGAGTGCTGCACTGTCGGAGGGTCAGTACTGAGGGAGTGCTGCACTGTCGGAGGGTCAGTACTGAGGGAGTGCTGCACTGTCGGAGGGTCAGTACTGAGGGAGTGCTGCACTGTTGGAGGGTCAGTACTGAGGGAGTGCTGCACTGTGGGAGGGTCAGTACTGAGGGAGTGCTGCACTGTCGGAGGGTCAGTACTGAGGGAGTGCTGCACTGTCGGAGGGTCAGTACTGAGGGAATGCTGCACTGTCGGAGTGTCAGAACTGAGTGAGTGCTGCACTGTCAGAGGGTCAGTACTGATGGAGTGCTGCACTGTCGGAGGGTCAGTACTGAGGGAGTGCTGCACTGTCGGAGGGTCAGTACTGAGGGAGTGCTGCACTGTCGGGTCAGTACTGAGGGAGCGACAAACTGTCGGAGGGTCAGTACTGAGGGAGTGACGCACTGCTGCAGGGTCAGTACTGAGGGAGTGCTGCACTGTCGGAGGGTCAGTACTGAGGGAGTGCTGCACTGTCGGAGGGTCAGTACTGAGGGAGTGCTGCACTGTCGGAGGGTCAGTACTGAGGGAGTGCTGCACTGTCGGAGGGTCAGGACTGAGGGAGTGCTGCACTGTCGGAGGGTCAGTACTGAGGGAGTGCTGCACTGTCAGAGGGTCAGAACTGAGGGAGCGCTGCACTGTCGGACGGTCAGTACTGAGGGAGCACTGCACTGTCGGAGGGTCAGAACCGAGGGAGTGCTGCACTGTCGGAGGGTCAGTACCGAGGGAGTGACGCACTATTGGAGGGTCAGAACTGAGGGAGCGCTGCACTGTCGAAGGGTCAGGAGTGAGGGAGCGGTGCAATGTCGGGAGTCAGGACTGAGGGAGTGCTGCACTGTTGGGAGTCAATACTGAGGGAGTGCTGCACTGTCGGAGGGTCAGTACTGAGGGACTGCTGCACTGTCGGAGGTTCAGTACTGATTGAATGCTGCACTGTCGGAGGGTCAGTACTGAGGGAGTGCTGCCCTGTCGGAGGGTCAGTACTGAGGGAGTGCTGCACTGTCGGAGGGTCAGTACTGAGGGAGTGCTGCACTGTCGGGTCAGTACTGAGGGAGTGCTGCACTGTCGGAGGGTCAGTACTGAGGGAGTGCTGCACTGTCGGAGGGTCAGTACTGAGGGAGTGCTGCACTGTCGGAGGGTCATTACTGAGGGAATGCTGCACTGTCTCAGGGTCAGTGCTGAGGGAATGCTGCACTGTCGGAGGGTCAGTACTGAGGGAGGGCTGCACTGTCAGAGGGTCAGTACTGATGGAGTGCTGCACTGTCGGAGGGTCAGTACTGAGGGAGTGCTGCACTGTCGGAGGGTCAGTACTGAGGGAGTGCTGCACTGTCGGGTCAGTACTGAGGGAGTGCTGCACTGTCGGAGGGTCAGTACTGAGGGAGTGCTGCACTGTCGGAGGGTCAGAACTGAGGGAGCGCTGCACTGTCGGAGGGTCAGTACTGAGGGAGCGCTGCACTGTCGGAGGGTCAGAACTGAGGGAGCGCTGCACTGTCGGAGGGTCAGTACCGATGGAGTGACGCACTGTTGGAGGGTCAGGACTGAGGGAGCGCTGCACTGTCGAAGGGTCAGTAGTGAGGGAGTTTTGCACTGTCGGAGGGTCAGTACTGAGGGAGTGCTGCACTGTCGGAGGGTCAGTACTGAGGGAGTGCTGCACTGTCAGAGGGTCAGTACTGAGGGAGTGCTGCACTGTCGGAGGGTCATTACTGAGGGAATGCTGCACTGTCGGAGGGTCAGTACTGAGGGAGTGCTGCCCTGTCGGAGGGTCAGTACTGAGGGAGTGCTGCACTGCCGGAGGGTCAGTACTGAGGGAGTGCTGCACTGTCGGGTCAGTACTGAGGGAGTGCTGCAGTGTCGGGGGTCAGTATTGAGGGACTGTTGCACTGTCGGGAGTCAGTACTGAGGGAGCGACAAACTGTCGGAGGGTCAGTACTGAGGGAGTGACGCACTGCTGCAGGGTCAGTACTGAGGGAGTGCTGCACTGTCGGAGGGTCAGTACTGAGGGAGTGCTGCACTGTCGGAGGGTCAGTACTGAGGGAGTGCTGCACTGTCGGAGGGTCAGTACTGAGGGAGTGCTGCACTGTCAGAGGGTCAGAACTGAGGGAGCACTGCACTGTCGGACGGTCAGTACTGAGGGAGCGCTGCACTGTCGGAGGGTCAGAACCGAGGGAGTGCTGCACTGTCGGAGGGTCAGTACCGAGGGAGTGACGCACTATTGGAGGGTCAGGACTGAGGGAGCGCTGCACTGTCGAAGGGTCAGTAGTGAGGGAGCGGTGCAATGTCGGGAGTCAGGACTGAGGGAGTGCTGCACTGTTGGGAGTCAATACTGAGGGAGTGCTGCACTGTCGGAGGGTCAGTACTGAGGGACTGCTGCACTGTCGGAGGGTCATTACTGAGGGAATGCTGCACTGTCTCAGGGTCAGTACTGAGGGAATGCTGCACTGTCGGAGGGTCAGTACTGAGGGAGTGCTGCCCTGTCGGAGGGTCAGTACTGAGGGAGTGCTGCACTGTCGGAGGGTCATTACTGAGGGAATGCTGCACTGTCTCAGGGTCAGTACTGAGGGAATGCTGCACTGTCGGAGGGTCAGTCCTGAGGGAGGGCTGCACTGTCAGAGGGTCAGTACTGATGGACTGCTGCACTGTCGGAGGGTCAGTACTGAGGGAGTGCTGCACTGTCGGAGGGTCAGTACTGAGGGAGTGCTGCACTGTCGGGTCAGTACTGAGGGAGTGCTGCACTGTCGGAGGGTCAGTACTGAGGGAGTGCTGCACTGTCGGAGGGTCAGTGTTGAGGGAGTGCTGCACTGTAGGAGGGTCATTACTGAGGGAATTCTGCACTGTCTCAGGGTCAGTGCTGAGGGAATGCTGCACTGTCGGAGGGTCAGTACTGAGGGAGGGCTGCACTGTCAGAGGGTCAGTACTGATGGAGTGCTGCACTGTCGGAGGGTCAGTACTGAGGGAGTGCTGCACTGTCGGAGGGTCAGTACTGAGGGAGTGCTGCACTGTCGGGTCAGTACTGAGGGAGTGCTGCACTGTCGGAGGGTCAGTACTGAGGGAGTTCTGCACTGTCGGAGGCTCAGTACTGACGGAGTGCTGCACTGTCGGAGGGTCAGAACTGAGGGAGCGCTGCACTGTCGGAGGGTCAGTACTGAGGGAGCGCTGCACTGTCTGAGGGTCAGAACTGAGGGAGCGCTGCACTGTCGGAGGGTCAGTACCGAGGGAGTGACGCACTGTTGGAGGGTCAGGACTGAGGGAGCGCTGCACTGTCGAAGGGTCAGTAGTGAGGGAGCGCTGCAATGTCGGGAGTCAGTACTGAGGGAGTGCTGCACCGTCGGGCGTCAGTACTGAGGGAGTGCTGCACTGTCAGAGGGTCAGTACTGAGGGAGTGCTGCACTGTCGGAGGGTCATTACTGAGGGAATGCTGCACTGTCTCAGGGTCAGTACTGAGGGAATGCTGCACTGTCGGAGGGTCAGTACTGAGGGAGTGCTGCACTGTCGGAGGGTCAGTACTGAGGGAGTGCTGCACTGTCGGAGGGTCAGTACTGAGGGAGTGCTGCACTGTGGGAGGGTCAGTACTGAGGGAGTGCTGCACTGTTGGAGGGTCAGTACTGAGGGAGTGCTGCACTGTGGGAGGGTCAGTACTGAGGGAGTGCTGCACTGTCGGAGGGTCAGTACTGAGGGAGTGCTGCACTGTCGGAGGGTCAGTACTGAGGGAATGCTGCACTGTCGGAGTGTCAGAACTGAGTGAGTGCTGCACTGTCGGAGGGTCAGTACTGAGGGAGTGCTACACTGTCGGAGGGTCAGTACTGAGGGAGTGCTGCAGTGTCGGGGGTCAGTATTGAGGGACTGTTGCACTGTCGGGAGTCAGTACTGAGGGAGCGACAAACTGTCGGAGGGTCAGTACTGAGGGAGTGACGCACTGCTGCAGGGTCAGTACTGAGGGAGTGCTGCACTGTCGGAGGGTCAGTACTGAGGGAGTGCTGCACTGTCGGAGGGTCAGTACTGAGGGAGTGCTGCACTGTCGGAGGGTCAGGACTGAGGGAGTGCTGCACTGTCGGAGGGTCAGTACTGAGGGAGTGCTGCACTGTCAGAGGGTCAGAACTGAGGGAGCGCTGCACTGTCGGACGGTCAGTACTGAGGGAGCGCTGCACTGTCGGAGGGTCAGAACCGAGGGAGTGCTGCACTGTCGGAGGGTCAGTACCGAGGGAGTGACGCACTATTGGAGGGTCAGGACTGAGGGAGCGCTGCACTGTCGAAGGGTCAGGAGTGAGGGAGCGGTGCAATGTCGGGAGTCAGGACTGAGGGAGTGCTGCACTGTTGGGAGTCAATACTGAGGGAGTGCTGCACTGTCGGAGGGTCAGTACTGAGGGACTGCTGCACTGTCGGAGGTTCAGTACTGATTGAATGCTGCACTGTCGGAGGGTCAGTACTGAGGGAGTGATGCCCTGTCGGAGGGTCAGTACTGAGGGAGTGCTGCACTGTCGGAGGGTCATTACTGAGGGAATGCTGCACTGTATCAGGGTCAGTACTGAGGGAATGCTGCACTGTCGGAGGGTCGGTCCTGAGGGAGGGCTGCACTGTCAGAGGGTCAGTACTGAGGGAGTGCTGCACTGTCGGAGGGTCAGTACTGAGGGAGTGCTGCACTGTCGGAGGGTCAGTACTGAGGGAGTGCTGCACTGTCGGGTCAGTACTGAGGGAGTGCTGCACTGTCGGAGGGTCAGTACTGAGGGAGTGCTGCACTGTCGGAGGGTCAGTACTGAGGGAGTGCCGCACTGTCGGAGGGTCATTACTGAGGGAATGCTGCACTGTCTCAGGGTCAGTGCTGAGGGAATGCTGCACTGTCGGAGGGTCAGTACTGAGGGAGGGCTGCACTGTCAGAGGGTCAGTACTGATGGAGTGCTGCACTGTCGGAGGGTCAGTACTGAGGGAGTGCTGCACTGTCGGGTCAGTACTGAGGGAGTGCTGCACTGTCGGAGGGTCAGTACTGGGGGAGTGCTGCACTGTCGGAGGGTCAGTACTGAGGGAGTGCTGCACTGTCGGAGGGTCAGAACTGAGGGAGCGCTGCACTGTCGGAGGGTCAGTACTGAGGGAGCGCTGCACTGTCGGGGGGTCAGAACTGAGGGAGCGCTGCACTGTCGAAGGGTCAGTAGTGAGGGAGCGCTGCAATGTCGGGAGTCAGTACTGAGGGAGTGCTGCACCGTCGGGCGTCAGTACTGAGGGAGTGCTGCACTGTCAGAGGGTCAGTACTGAGGGAGTGCTGCACTGTCGGAGGGTCATTACTGAGGGAATGCTGCACTGTCTCAGGGTCAGTACTGAGGGAATGCTGCACTGTCGGAGGGTCAGTACTGAGGGAGTGCTGCACTGTCGGAGGGTCAGTACTGAGGGAGTGCTGCACTGTCGGAGGGTCAGTACTGAGGGAGTGCTGCACTGTTGGAGGGTCAGTACTGAGGGAGTGCTGCACTGTGGGAGGGTCACTACTGAGGGAGTGCTGCACTGTCGGAGGGTCAGTACTAAGGGAGTGCTGCACTGTCGGAGGGTCAGTACTGAGGGAGTGCTGCACTGTCGGAGGGTCAGTACTGAGGGAATGCTGCACTGTCGGAGTGTCAGAACTGAGTGAGTGCTGCACTGTCGGAGAGTCAGTACTGAGGGAATGCTGCACTGTCGGAGGGTCAGAACTGAGGGAGTGCTGCACTGTCGGAGGGTCAGTACTGAGGGAGTGCTGCACTGTCGGAAGGTCAGTACTGAGGGAGTGCTGCACTGTCAGAGGGTCAGTACTGAGGGAGTGCTGCACTGTCGGAGGGTCAGTACTGAGGGAGTGCTGCTCTGTCGGAAGGTCAGTACTGAGGGAGTGCTGCACTGTCGGAGGGTCAGTACTGAGGGAGTGCTGCACTGTCTCAGGGTCAGTACTGAGGGAGTGCTGCACTGTCGGAGGGTCAGTACTGAGGGAATGCTGCACTGTCTCAGGGTCAGTACTGAGGGAGTGCTGCAATGTCGGGAGTCAGGACTGAGGGAGCGACAAACTGTCTGAGGGTCAGTACTGAGGGAGTGACGCACTGCTGCAGGGTCAGTACTGAGGGAGTGCTGCACTGACGGAGGGTCAGTACTGAGGGAGTGCTGCACTGTCTCAGGGTCAGTACTGAGGGAATGCTGCACTGTCGGAGGGTCAGTACTGAGGGAGGGCTGCACTGTCAGAGGGTCAGTACTGATGGAGTGCTGCTCTGTCGGGTCAGTACTGAGCGAGTGCTGCACTGTCGGAGGGTCAGTACTGAGGGAGTGCTGCACTGTCGGAGGGTCAGAACTGAGGGAGCGCTGCACTGTCGGATGGTCAGTACTGAGGGAGCGCTGCACTGTCGGAGGGTCAGAACTGAGGGAGCGCTGCACTGTCGGAGGGTCAGTACTGAGGGAGTGCTGCACTGTCGGAGGGTCAGAACTGAGGGAGCGCTGCACTGTCGGAGGGTCAGTACTGAGGGAGCGCTGCACTGTTGGAGGGTCAGGACTGAGGGAGCGCTGCACTGTCGAAGGGTCAGTAGTGAGGGAGCGCTGCAATGTCGGGAGTCAGTACTGAGGGAGTGCTGCACCGTCGGGCGTCAGTACTGAGGGAGTGCTGCACTGTCGGAGGGTCAGTACTGAGGGAGCGCTGCACTGTCGGAGGGTCATTACTGAGGGAATGCTGCACTGTCTCAGGGTCAGTACTGAGGGAATGCTGCACTGTCGGAGGGTCAGTACTGAGGGATGGCTGCACTGTCGGAGGGTCAGTACTGAGGGAGTGCTGCACTGTCGGAGGGTCAGTACTGAGGGAGTGCTGCACTGTCGGAGGGTCAGTACTGAGGGAGTGCTGCACTGTCGGAGGGTCATTACTGAGGGAATGCTGCACTGTCTCAGGGTCAGTACTGAGGGAATGCTGCACTGTCGGAGGGTCAGTCCTGAGGGAGGGCTGCACTGTCAGAGGGTCAGTACTGAGGGAGTGCTGCACTGTCGGAGGGTCAGTACTGAGGGAGTGCTGCACTGTCGGAGGGTCAGTCCTGAGGGAGTGCTGCACTTTCGGGTCAGTACTGAGGGAGTGCTGCACTGTCGGAGGGTCAGTACTGAGGGAGTGCTGCACTGTCGGAGGGTCAGTACTGAGGGAGTCCTGCACTGTCGGAGGGTCATTACTGAGGGAATGCTGCACTGTCTCAGGGTCAGTGCTGAGGGGATGCTGCACTGTCGGAGGGTCAGTACTGAGGTAGGGCTGCACTGTCAGAGGGTCAGTACTGATGGAGTGCTGCACTGTCGGAGGGTCAGTGCTGAGGGAGTGCTGCACTGTCGGAGGGTCAGTACTGAGGGAGTGCTGCACTGTCGGGTCAGTACTGAGGGAGTGCTGCACTGTCGGAGGGTCAGTACTGAGGGAGTGCTGCACTGTCGGAGGGTCAGTACTGAGGGAGTGCTGCACTGTCGGAGGGTCAGAACTGAGGGAGCGCTGCACTGTCGGAGGGTCAGTACTGAGGGAGCGCTGCACTGTCGGAGGGTCAGAACTGAGGGAGCGCTGCACTGTCGGAGGGTCAGTACCGAGGGAGTGACGCACTGTTGGAGGGTCAGGACTGAGGGAGCGCTGCACTGTTGAAGGGTCAGTAGTGAGGGAGCGCTGCAATGTCGGGAGTCAGTACTGAGGGTGTGCTGCACCGTCGGGCGTCAGTACTGAGGGAGTGCTGCACTGTCAGAGGGTCAGTACTGAGGGAGTGCTGCACTGTTGGAGGGTCATTACTGAGGGAATACTGCACTGTCTCAGGGTCAGTACTGAGGGAATGCTGCACTGTCGGAGGGTCAGTACTGAGGGAGTGCTGCACTGTCGGAGGGTCAGTACTGAGGGAGTGCTGCACTGTCGGAGGGTCAGTACTGAGGGAGTGCTGCACTGTTGGAGGGTCAGTACTGAGGGAGTGCTGCACTGTGGGAGGGTCAGTACTGAGGGAGTGCTGCACTGTCGGAGGGTCAGTACTAAGGGAGTGCTGCACTGTCGGAGGGTCAGTACTGAGGGAGTGCTGCACTGTCGGAGGGTCAGTACTGAGGGAATGCTGCACTGTCGGAGTGTCAGAACTGTGTGAGTGCTGCACTGTCGGAGGGTCAGTACTGAGGGAATGCTGCACTGTCGGAGGGTCAGAACTGAGGGAGTGCTGCACTGTCGGAGGGTCAGTACTGAGGGAGTGCTGCACTGTCGGAAGGTCAGTACTGAGGGAGTGCTGCAATGTCGGAGGGTCAGTACTGAGGGAGTGCTGCACTGTCGGAGGGTCAGTACTGAGGGAGTGCTGCTCTGTCGGAAGGTCAGTACTGAGGGAGTGCTGCACTGTCGGAGGGTCAGTACTGAGGGAGTGCTGCACTGTCTCAGGGTCAGTACTGAGGGAGTGCTCCACTGTCGGAGGGTCAGTACTGAGGGAATGCTGCACTGTCTCAGGGTCAGTACTGAGGGAGTGCTGCAATGTCGGGAGTCAGGACTGAGGGAGCGACAAACTGTCGGAGGGTCAGTACTGAGGGAGTGACGCACTGCTGCAGGGTCAGTACTGAGGGAGTGCTGCACTGACGGAGGGTCAGTACTGAGGGAGTGCTGCACTGTCGGAGGGTCAGTACTGAGGGAGTGCTGCACTGTCGGGTCAGTACTGAGGGAGTGCTGCACTGTCGGAGGGTCAGTACTGAGGGAGTGCTGCACTGTCGGAGGGTCAGTACTGAGGGAGTGCTGCACTTTCGGAGGGTCAGTACTGATGGAGCGCTGCACTGTCGGAGGGTCATTACTGAGGGAATGCTGCACTGTCTCAGGGTCAGTACTGAGGGAATGCTGCACTGTCGGAGGGTCAGTACTGAGGGAGGGCTGCACTGTCAGAGGGTCAGTACTGATGGTGTGCTGCACTGTCGGAGGGTCAGGACTGAGGGAGTGCTGCACTGTCGGAGGGTCAGTACTGAGGGAGTGCTGCACTGTCGGGTCAGTACTGAGGGAGTGCTGCACTGTCGGAGGGTCAGTACTGAGGGAGTGCTGCACTGTCGGAGGGTCAGAACTGAGGGAGCGCTGCACTGTCGGAGGGTCAGTACTGAGGGAGCGCTGCACTGTCGGAGGGTCAGAACTGAGGGAGCGCTGCACTGTCGGAGGGTCAGTACCGAGGGAGTGACACACTGTTGGAGGGTCAGGACTGAGGGAGCGCTGCACTGTCGAAGGGTCAGTAGTGAGGGAGCGCTGCAATGTCGGGAGTCAGTACTGAGGGAGTGCTGCACCGTCGTGCGTCAGTACTGAGGGAGTGCTGCACTGTCGGAGGGTCAGTACTGAGGGAGTGCTGCACTGTCGGAGGGTCATTACTGAGGGAATGCTGCACTGTCTCAGGGTCAGTACTGAGGGAATGCTGCACTGTCGGAGGGTCAGTACTGAGGGATGGCTGCACTGTCGGAGGGTCAGTACTGAGGGAGTGCTGCACTGTCGGAGGGTCAGTACTGAGGGAGTGCTGCACTGTTGGAGGGTCAGTACTGAGGGAGCGCTGCACTGTCGGGGGGTCAGAACTGAGGGAGCGCTGCACTGTCGAAGGGTCAGTAGTGAGGGAGCGCTGCAATGTCGGGAGTCAGTACTGAGGGAGTGCTGCACCGTCGGGCGTCAGTACTGAGGGAGTGCTGCACTGTTAGAGGGTCAGTACTGAGGGAGTGCTGCACTGTCGGAGGGTCATTACTGAGGGAATGCTGCACTGTCTCAGGGTCAGTACTGAGGGAATGCTGCACTGTCGGAGGGTCAGTACTGAGGGAGTGCTGCACTGTCGGAGGGTCAGTACTGAGGGAGTGCTGCACTGTCGGAGGGTCAGTACTGAGGGAGTGCTGCACTGTTGGAGGGTCAGTACTGAGGGAGTGCTGCACTGTGGGAGGGTCACTACTGAGGGAGTGCTGCACTGTCGGAGGGTCAGTACTAAGGGAGTGCTGCACTGTCGGAGGGTCAGTACTGAGGGAGTGCTGCACTGTCGGAGGGTCAGTACTGAGGGAATGCTGCACTGTCGGAGTGTCAGAACTGAGTGAGTGCTGCACTGTCGGAGAGTCAGTACTGAGGGAATGCTGCACTGTCGGAGGGTCAGAACTGAGGGAGTGCTGCACTGTCGGAGGGTCAGTACTGAGGGAGTGCTGCACTGTCGGAAGGTCAGTACTGAGGGAGTGCTGCACTGTCAGAGGGTCAGTACTGAGGGAGTGCTGCACTGTCGGAGGGTCAGTACTGAGGGAGTGCTGCTCTGTCGGAAGGTCAGTACTGAGGGACTGCTGCACTGTCGGAGGGTCAGTACTGAGGGAGTGCTGCACTGTCTCAGGGTCAGTACTGAGGGAGTGCTGCACTGTCGGAGGGTCAGTACTGAGGGAATGCTGCACTGTCTCAGGGTCAGTACTGAGGGAGTGCTGCAATGTCGGGAGTCAGGACTTAGGGAGCGACAAACTGTCGGAGGGTCAGTACTGAGGGAGTGACGCACTGCTGCAGGGTCAGTACTGAGGGAGTGCTGCACTGACGGAGGGTCAGTACTGAGGGAGTGCTGCACTGTCTCAGGGTCAGTACTGAGGGAATGCTGCACTGTCGGAGGGTCAGTACTGAGGGAGGGCTGCACTGTCAGAGGGTCAGTACTGATGGAGTGCTGCTCTGTCGGGTCAGTACTGAGCGAGTGCTGCACTGTCGGAGGGTCAGTACTGAGGGAGTGCTGCACTGTCGGAGGGTCAGAACTGAGGGAGCGCTGCACTGTCGGATGGTCAGTACTGAGGGAGCGCTGCACTGTCGGAGGGTCAGAACTGAGGGAGCGCTGCACTGTCGGAGGGTCAGTACTGAGGGAGTGCTGCACTGTCGGAGGGTCAGAACTGAGGGAGCGCTGCACTGTCGGAGGGTCAGTACTGAGGGAGCGCTGCACTGTTGGAGGGTCAGGACTGAGGGAGCGCTGCACTGTCGAAGGGTCAGTAGTGAGGGAGCGCTGCAATGTCGGGAGTCAGTACTGAGGGAGTGCTGCACCGTCGGGCGTCAGTACTGAGGGAGTGCTGCACTGTCGGAGGGTCAGTACTGAGGGAGCGCTGCACTGTCGGAGGGTCATTACTGAGGGAATGCTGCACTGTCTCAGGGTCAGTACTGAGGGAATGCTGCACTGTCGGAGGGTCAGTACTGAGGGATGGCTGCACTGTCGGAGGGTCAGTACTGAGGGAGTGCTGCACTGTCGGAGGGTCAGTACTGAGGGAGTGCTGCACTGTCGGAGGGTCAGTACTGAGGGAGTGCTGCACTGTCGGAGGGTCATTACTGAGGGAATGCTGCACTGTCTCAGGGTCAGTACTGAGGGAATGCTGCACTGTCGGAGGGTCAGTCCTGAGGGAGGGCTGCACTGTCAGAGGGTCAGTACTGAGGGAGTGCTGCACTGTCGGAGGGTCAGTACTGAGGGAGTGCTGCACTGTCGGAGGGTCAGTCCTGAGGGAGTGCTGCACTTTCGGGTCAGTACTGAGGGAGTGCTGCACTGTCGGAGGGTCAGTACTGAGGGAGTGCTGCACTGTCGGAGGGTCAGTACTGAGGGAGTCCTGCACTGTCGGAGGGTCATTACTGAGGGAATGCTGCACTGTCTCAGGGTCAGTGCTGAGGGGATGCTGCACTGTCGGAGGGTCAGTACTGAGGTAGGGCTGCACTGTCAGAGGGTCAGTACTGATGGAGTGCTGCACTGTCGGAGGGTCAGTGCTGAGGGAGTGCTGCACTGTCGGAGGGTCAGTACTGAGGGAGTGCTGCACTGTCGGGTCAGTACTGAGGGAGTGCTGCACTGTCGGAGGGTCAGTACTGAGGGAGTGCTGCACTGTCGGAGGGTCAGTACTGAGGGAGTGCTGCACTGTCGGAGGGTCAGAACTGAGGGAGCGCTGCACTGTCGGAGGGTCAGTACTGAGGGAGCGCTGCACTGTCGGAGGGTCAGAACTGAGGGAGCGCTGCACTGTCGGAGGGTCAGTACCGAGGGAGTGACGCACTGTTGGAGGGTCAGGACTGAGGGAGCGCTGCACTGTTGAAGGGTCAGTAGTGAGGGAGCGCTGCAATGTCGGGAGTCAGTACTGAGGGTGTGCTGCACCGTCGGGCGTCAGTACTGAGGGAGTGCTGCACTGTCAGAGGGTCAGTACTGAGGGAGTGCTGCACTGTTGGAGGGTCATTACTGAGGGAATACTGCACTGTCTCAGGGTCAGTACTGAGGGAATGCTGCACTGTCGGAGGGTCAGTACTGAGGGAGTGCTGCACTGTCGGAGGGTCAGTACTGAGGGAGTGCTGCACTGTCGGAGGGTCAGTACTGAGGGAGTGCTGCACTGTTGGAGGGTCAGTACTGAGGGAGTGCTGCACTGTGGGAGGGTCAGTACTGAGGGAGTGCTGCACTGTCGGAGGGTCAGTACTAAGGGAGTGCTGCACTGTCGGAGGGTCAGTACTGAGGGAGTGCTGCACTGTCGGAGGGTCAGTACTGAGGGAATGCTGCACTGTCGGAGTGTCAGAACTGTGTGAGTGCTGCACTGTCGGAGGGTCAGTACTGAGGGAATGCTGCACTGTCGGAGGGTCAGAACTGAGGGAGTGCTGCACTGTCGGAGGGTCAGTACTGAGGGAGTGCTGCACTGTCGGAAGGTCAGTACTGAGGGAGTGCTGCAATGTCGGAGGGTCAGTACTGAGGGAGTGCTGCACTGTCGGAGGGTCAGTACTGAGGGAGTGCTGCTCTGTCGGAAGGTCAGTACTGAGGGAGTGCTGCACTGTCGGAGGGTCAGTACTGAGGGAGTGCTGCACTGTCTCAGGGTCAGTACTGAGGGAGTGCTCCACTGTCGGAGGGTCAGTACTGAGGGAATGCTGCACTGTCTCAGGGTCAGTACTGAGGGAGTGCTGCAATGTCGGGAGTCAGGACTGAGGGAGCGACAAACTGTCGGAGGGTCAGTACTGAGGGAGTGACGCACTGCTGCAGGGTCAGTACTGAGGGAGTGCTGCACTGACGGAGGGTCAGTACTGAGGGAGTGCTGCACTGTCGGAGGGTCAGTACTGAGGGAGTGCTGCACTGTCGGGTCAGTACTGAGGGAGTGCTGCACTGTCGGAGGGTCAGTACTGAGGGAGTGCTGCACTGTCGGAGGGTCAGTACTGAGGGAGTGCTGCACTTTCGGAGGGTCAGTACTGATGGAGCGCTGCACTGTCGGAGGGTCATTACTGAGGGAATGCTGCACTGTCTCAGGGTCAGTACTGAGGGAATGCTGCACTGTCGGAGGGTCAGTACTGAGGGAGGGCTGCACTGTCAGAGGGTCAGTACTGATGGTGTGCTGCACTGTCGGAGGGTCAGGACTGAGGGAGTGCTGCACTGTCGGAGGGTCAGTACTGAGGGAGTGCTGCACTGTCGGGTCAGTACTGAGGGAGTGCTGCACTGTCGGAGGGTCAGTACTGAGGGAGTGCTGCACTGTCGGAGGGTCAGAACTGAGGGAGCGCTGCACTGTCGGAGGGTCAGTACTGAGGGAGCGCTGCACTGTCGGAGGGTCAGAACTGAGGGAGCGCTGCACTGTCGGAGGGTCAGTACCGAGGGAGTGACACACTGTTGGAGGGTCAGGACTGAGGGAGCGCTGCACTGTCGAAGGGTCAGTAGTGAGGGAGCGCTGCAATGTCGGGAGTCAGTACTGAGGGAGTGCTGCACCGTCGTGCGTCAGTACTGAGGGAGTGCTGCACTGTCGGAGGGTCAGTACTGAGGGAGTGCTGCACTGTCGGAGGGTCATTACTGAGGGAATGCTGCACTGTCTCAGGGTCAGTACTGAGGGAATGCTGCACTGTCGGAGGGTCAGTACTGAGGGATGGCTGCACTGTCGGAGGGTCAGTACTGAGGGAGTGCTGCACTGTCGGAGGGTCAGTACTGAGGGAGTGCTGCACTGTTGGAGGGTCAGTACTGAGGGAGTGCTGCACTGTCGGAGGGTCAGTACTGAGGGAGTGCTGCACTGTCGGAGGGTCAGTTTTGAGGGAATGCTGCACTGTCTCAGGGTCAGTACTGAGGGAGTGCTGCACTGTGGGAGGATCAGTACTGAGGGAGTGCTGCACTGTCGGAGGGTCAGTACTAAGGGAGTGCTGCACTGTCGGAGGGTCAGTACTGAGGGAGTGCTGCAGTGTCGGAGGTTCAGTACTGAGGGAGTGCTGCAGTGTCGGAGGGTCAGTACTGAGGGAGCGCTGCACTGTCGAAGGGTCAGTAGTGAGGGAGCGCTGCAATGTCGGGAGTCAGTACTGAGGGAGTGCTGCACCGTCGGGCGTCAGTACTGAGGGAGTGCTGCACTGTCGGAGGGTCAGTACTGAGGGAGTGCTGCACTGTCGGAGGGTCATTACTGAGGGAATGCTGCACTGTCTCAGGGTCAGTACTGAGGGAATGCTGCACTGTCGGAGGGTCAGTACTGAGGGATGGCTGCACTGTCGGAGGGTCAGTACTGAGGGAGTGCTGCACTGTCGGAGGGTCAGTACTGAGGGAGTGCTGCACTGTCGGAGGGTCAGTACTGAGGGAGTGCTGCACTGTTGTAGGGTCAGTACTGAGGGAGTGCTGCACTGTTGGAGGGTCAGTACTGAGGGAGTGCTGCACTGTGGGAGGGTCAGTACTGATGGAGTGCTGCACTGTCGGAGGGTTAGTACTGAGGGAGTGCTGCACTGTCGGAGGGTCAGTACTGAGGGAATGCTGCACTGTCTCAGGGTCAGTACTGAGGGAGTGCTGGACTGTCGGAGGGTCAGTACTGAGGGAGTGCTGCACTGTCGGAGGGTCAGTACTGAGCGAATGCTGCACTGTCTCAGGGTCAGTACTGAGGGAGTGCTGCACTGCCGGAGGGTCAGTACTGAGGGAGTGCTGCACTGTCGGAGGGTCAGTTTTGAGGGAATGCTGCACTGTCTCAGGGTCAGTACTGAGGGAGTGCTGCACTGTGGGAGGGTCAGTACTGAGGGAGTGCTGCACTGTCGGAAGGTCAGTACTAAGGGAGTGCTGCACTGTCGGAGGGTCAGTACTGAGGGAGTGCTGCACTGTCGGAGGGTCAGTACTGAGGGAGTGCTGCAGTGTCGGGTGTCAGTATTGAGGGACTGTTGCACTGTCGGGAGTCAGTACTGAGGGAGCGACAAACTGTCGGAGGGTCAGTACTGAGGGAGTGACGCACTGCTGCAGGGTCAGTACTGAGGGAGTGCTGCACTGTCGGAGGGTCAGTACTGAGGGAGTGCTGCACTGTCGGAGGGTCAGTACTGAGGGAGTGCTGCACTGTCGGAGGGTCAGTACTGAGGGAGTGCTGCACTGTCGGAGGGTCAGTACTGAGGGAGTGCTGCACTGTCGGAGGGTCAGTACTAAGGGAGTGCTGCACTGTCGGAGGGTCAGTACTGAGGGAGTGCTGCACTGTCGGAGGGTCAGTACTGAGGGAATGCTGCACTGTCGGAGTGTCAGAACTGTGTGAGTGCTGCACTGTCGGAGGGTCAGTACTGAGGGAATGCTGCACTGTCGGAGGGTCAGAACTGAGGGAGTGCTGCACTGTCGGAGGGTCAGTACTGAGGGAGTGCTGCACTGTCGGAAGGTCAGTACTGAGGGAGTGCTGCAATGTCGGAGGGTCAGTACTGAGGGAGTGCAGCACTGTCGGAGGGTCAGTACTGAGGGACTGCTGCTCTGTCGGAAGGTCAGTACTGAGGGAGTGCTGCACTGTCGGAGGGTCAGTACTTAGGGAGTGCTGCACTGTCTCAGGGTCAGTACTGAGGGAGTGCTGCACTGTCGGAGGGTCAGTAATGAGGGAATGCTGCACTGTCTCAGGGTCAGTACTGAGGGAGTGCTGCAATGTCGGGAGTCAGGACTGAGGGAGCGACAAACTGTCGGAGGGTCAGTACTGAGGGAGTGACGCACTGCTGCAGGGTCAGTACTGAGGGAGTGCTGCACTGACGGAGGGTCAGTACTGAGGGAGTGCTGCACTGTCGGAGGGTCAGTACTGAGGGAGTGCTGCACTGTCGGGTCAGTACTGAGGGAGTGCTGCACTGTCGGAGGGTCAGTACTGAGGGAGTGCTGCACTGTCGGAGGGTCAGTACTGAGGGAGTGCTGCACTGTCGGAGGCTCAGTACTGATGGAGCGCTGCACTGTCGGAGGGTCATTACTGAGGGAATGCTGCACTGTCTCAGGGTCAGTACTGAGGGAATGCTGCACTGTCGGAGGGTCAGTACTGAGGGAGGGCTGCACTGTCAGAGGGTCAGTACTGATGGTGTGCTGCACTGTCGGAGGGTCAGGACTGAGGGAGTGCTGCACTGTCGGAGGGTCAGTACTGAGGGAGTGCTGCACTGTCGGGTCAGTACTGAGGGAGTGCTGCACTGTCGGAGGGTCAGTACTGAGGGAGTGCTGCACTGTCGGAGGGTCAGAACTGAGGGAGCGCTGCACTGTCGGAGGGTCAGTACTGAGGGAGCGCTGCACTGTCGGAGGGTCAGAACTGAGGGAGCGCTGCACTGTCGGAGGGTCAGTACCGAGGGAGTGACACACTGTTGGAGGGTCAGGACTGAGGGAGCGCTGCACTGTCGAAGGGTCAGTAGTGAGGGAGCGCTGCAATGTCGGGAGTCAGTACTGAGGGAGTGCTGCACCGTCGTGCGTCAGTACTGAGGGAGTGCTGCACTGTCGGAGGGTCAGTACTGAGGGAGTGCTGCACTGTCGGAGGGTCATTACTGAGGGAATGCTGCACTGTCTCAGGGTCAGTACTGAGGGAATGCTGCACTGTCGGAGGGTCAGTACTGAGGGATGGCTGCACTGTCGGAGGGTCAGTACTGAGGGAGTGCTGCACTGTCGGAGGGTCAGTACTGAGGGAGTGCTGCACTGTTGGAGGGTCAGTACTGAGGGAGTGCTGCACTGTCGGAGGGTCAGTACTGAGGGAGTGCTGCACTGTCGGAGGGTCAGTTTTGAGGGAATGCTGCACTGTCTCAGGGTCAGTACTGAGGGAGTGCTGCACTGTGGGAGGATCAGTACTGAGGGAGTGCTGCACTGTCGGAGGGTCAGTACTAAGGGAGTGCTGCACTGTCGGAGGGTCAGTACTGAGGGAGTGATGCAGTGTCGGAGGGTCAGTACTGAGGGAGTGCTGCAGTGTCGGAGGGTCAGTACTGAGGGAGCGCTGCACTGTCGAAGGGTCAGTAGTGAGGGAGCGCTGCAATGTCGGGAGTCAGTACTGAGGGAGTGCTGCACCGTCGGGCGTCAGTACTGAGGGAGTGCTGCACTGTCGGAGGGTCAGTACTGAGGGAGTGCTGCACTGTCGGAGGGTCATTACTGAGGGAATGCTGCACTGTCTCAGGGTCAGTACTGAGGGAATGCTGCACTGTCGGAGGGTCAGTACTGAGGGATGGCTGCACTGTCGGAGGGTCAGTACTGAGGGAGTGCTGCACTGTCGGAGGGTCAGTACTGAGGGAGTGCTGCACTGTCGGAGGGTCAGTACTGAGGGAGTGCTGCACTGTTGTAGGGTCATTACTGAGGGAGTGCTGCACTGTTGGAGGGTCAGTACTGAGGGAGTGCTGCACTGTGGGAGGGTCAGTACTGATGGAGTGCTGCACTGTCGGAGGGTTAGTACTGAGGGAGTGCTGCACTGTCGGAGGGTCAGTACTGAGGGAATGCTGCACTGTCTCAGGGTCAGTACTGAGGGAGTGCTGCACTGCCGGAGGGTCAGTACTGAGGGAGTGCTGCACTGTCGGAGGGTCAGTTTTGAGGGAATGCTGCACTGTCTCAGGGTCAGTACTGAGGGAGTGCTGCACTGTGGGAGGGTCAGTACTGAGGGAGTGCTGCACTGTCGGAGGGTCAGTACTCAGGGAGTGCTGCACTGTCGGAGGGTCAGTACTGAGGGAGTGCTGCACTGTCGGAGGGTCAGTACTGAGGGAGTGCTGCAGTGTCGGGTGTCAGTATTGAGGGACTGTTGCACTGTCGGGAGTCAGTACTGAGGGAGCGACAAACTGTCGGAGGGTCAGTACTGAGGGAGTGACGCACTGTGGGAGGGTCAGTACTGAGGGAGTGCTGCACTGTCAGGTCAGTACTGAGGGAGTGCTGCACTGTCGGTGGGTCAGTACTGAGGGAGTGCTGCACTGTCGGAGGGTCAGTACTGAGGGAGTGCTGCACTGTCGGAGGGTCAGTACTGAGGGAGTGCTGCACTGTCGGAGGGTCAGTACTGAGGGAGCGCTGCACTGTCGGAGGGTCAGGACTGAGGGAGCGCTGCACTGTCGGAAGGTCAGAACTGAGGGAGTGCTGCACTGTCGGAGGGTCATTACTGAGGGAATGCTGCACTGTCTCAGGGTCAGTACTGAGGGAATGCTGCACTGTCGGAGGGTCAGTACTGAGGGATGGCTGCACTGTCGGAGGGTCAGTACTGAGGGAATGCTGCACTGTCGGAGGGTCAGTACTGAGGGATGGCTGCACTGTCGGAGGGTCAGTACTGAGGGAGTGCTGCACTGTCGGAGGGTCAGTACTGAGGGAGTGCTGCACTGTCGGAGGGTCAGTACTGAGGGAGTGCTGCACTGTTGGAGGGTCAGTACTGAGGGAGTGCTGCACTGTGGGAGGGTCAGTAGTGAGGGAGTGCTGCACTGTCGGAGGGTCAGTACTAAGGGAGTGCTGCACTGTCGGAGGGTCAGTACTGAGGGAGTGCTGCACTGTCGGAGGGTCAGTACTGAGGGAATGCTGCACTGTCGGAGTGTCAGAACTGAGTGAGTGCTGCACTGTCGGAGGGTCAGTACTGAGGGAATGCTGCACTGTCGGAGGGTCAGAACTGAGGGAGTCCTGCGCTGTCGGAGGGTCAGTACTGTGAGAGTGCTGCACTGTCGGAAGGTCAGTACTGAGGGAGTGCTGCACTGTCGGAGGGTCAGTACTGAGTGAGTGCTGCACTGTCGGAGGGTCAGTTCTGAGGGAGTGCTGCTCTGTCGGAAGGTCAGTACTGAGGGAGTGCTGCACTGTCGGAGGGTCAGTACTGAGGGAGTGCTGCACTGTCTCAGGGTCAGTACTGAGGGAGTGCTGCACTGTCTCAGGGTCAGTACTGAGGGAGTGCTGCACTGTCGGAAGGTCAGTACTGAGGGAGTGCTGCACTGTCGGAGGGTCAGTACTGAGGGAGTGCTGCACTGTCGGAGGGTCAGTACTGAGGGAGTGCTGCACTGTCGGAGGGTCAGTACTGAGGGAATGCTGCACTGTCTCAGGGTCAGTACTGAGGGAGTGCTGCACTGTCGGGAGTCAGGACTGAGGGAGCGACAAACTGTCGGAGGGTCAGGACTGAGGGAGTGACGCACTGCTGCAGGGTCAGTACTGAGGGAGTGCTGCACTGTGGGAGGGTCAGTACTGAGGGAGTGCTGCACTGTCGGAGGGTCAGTACTGAGGGAGTGCTGCACTGTCGGAGGGTCAGTACTGAGGGAATGCTGCAGTGTCTCAGGGTCAGTCCTGAGGGAGTGCTGGACTGTCGGAGGGTCAGTACTGAGGGATGGCTGCACTGTCGGAGGGTCAGTACTGAGGGAGTGCTGCACTGTCGGAGGGTCAGTACTGAGGGAGTGCTGCACTGTCGGAGGGTCAGTACTGAGGGAGTGCTGCACTGTTGGAGGGTCAGTACTGAGGGAGTGCTGCACTGTGGGAGGGTCAGTAGTGAGGGAGTGCTGCACTGTCGGAGGGTCAGTACTAAGGGAGTGCTGCACTGTCGGAGGGTCAGTACTGAGGGAGTGCTGCACTGTCGGAGGGTCAGTACTGAGGGAATGCTGCACTGTCGGAGTGTCAGAACTGAGTGAGTGCTGCACTGTCGGAGGGTCAGTACTGAGGGAATGCTGCACTGTCGGAGGGTCAGTACTGAGGGAGTGCTGCACTGCCGGAGGGTCAGTACTGAGGGAGTGCTGCACTGTCGGAGGGTCAGTTTTGAGGGAATGCTGCACTGTCTCAGGGTCAGTACTGAGGGAGTGCTGCACTGTGGGAGGGTCAGTACTGAGGGAGTGCTGCACTGTCGGAGGGTCAGTACTCAGGGAGTGCTGCACTGTCGGAGGGTCAGTACTGAGGGAGTGCTGCACTGTCGGAGGGTCAGTACTGAGGGAGTGCTGCAGTGTCGGGTGTCAGTATTGAGGGACTGTTGCACTGTCGGGAGTCAGTACTGAGGGAGCGACAAACTGTCGGAGGGTCAGTACTGAGGGAGTGACGCACTGTGGGAGGGTCAGTACTGAGGGAGTGCTGCACTGTCAGGTCAGTACTGAGGGAGTGCTGCACTGTCGGAGGGTCAGTACTGAGGGAGTGCTGCACTGTCGGAGGGTCAGTACTGAGGGAGTGCTGCACTGTCGGAGGGTCAGTACTGAGGGAGTGCTGCACTGTCGGAGGGTCAGTACTGAGGGAGCGCTGCACTGTCGGAGGGTCAGGACTGAGGGAGCGCTGCACTGTCGGAAGGTCAGAACTGAGGGAGTGCTGCACTGTCGGAGGGTCATTACTGAGGGAATGCTGCACTGTCTCAGGGTCAGTACTGAGGGAATGCTGCACTGTCGGAGGGTCAGTACTGAGGGATGGCTGCACTGTCGGAGGGTCAGTACTGAGGGAATGCTGCACTGTCGGAGGGTCAGTACTGAGGGATGGCTGCACTGTCGGAGGGTCAGTACTGAGGGAGTGCTGCACTGTCGGAGGGTCAGTACTGAGGGAGTGCTGCACTGTCGGAGGGTCAGTACTGAGGGAGTGCTGCACTGTTGGAGGGTCAGTACTGAGGGAGTGCTGCACTGTGGGAGGGTCAGTAGTGAGGGAGTGCTGCACTGTCGGAGGGTCAGTACTAAGGGAGTGCTGCACTGTCGGAGGGTCAGTACTGAGGGAGTGCTGCACTGTCGGAGGGTCAGTACTGAGGGAATGCTGCACTGTCGGAGTGTCAGAACTGAGTGAGTGCTGCACTGTCGGAGGGTCAGTACTGAGGGAATGCTGCACTGTCGGAGGGTCAGAACTGAGGGAGTCCTGCGCTGTCGGAGGGTCAGTACTGTGAGAGTGCTGCACTGTCGGAAGGTCAGTACTGAGGGAGTGCTGCACTGTCGGAGGGTCAGTACTGAGTGAGTGCTGCACTGTCGGAGGGTCAGTTCTGAGGGAGTGCTGCTCTGTCGGAAGGTCAGTACTGAGGGAGTGCTGCACTGTCGGAGGGTCAGTACTGAGGGAGTGCTGCACTGTCTCAGGGTCAGTACTGAGGGAGTGCTGCACTGTCTCAGGGTCAGTACTGAGGGAGTGCTGCACTGTCGGAAGGTCAGTACTGAGGGAGTGCTGCACTGTCGGAGGGTCAGTACTGAGGGAGTGCTGCACTGTCGGAGGGTCAGTACTGAGGGAGTGCTGCACTGTCGGAGGGTCAGTACTGAGGGAATGCTGCACTGTCTCAGGGTCAGTACTGAGGGAGTGCTGCACTGTCGGGAGTCAGGACTGAGGGAGCGACAAACTGTCGGAGGGTCAGGACTGAGGGAGTGACGCACTGCTGCAGGGTCAGTACTGAGGGAGTGCTGCACTGTGGGAGGGTCAGTACTGAGGGAGTGCTGCACTGTCGGAGGGTCAGTACTGAGGGAGTGCTGCACTGTCGGAGGGTCAGTACTGAGGGAATGCTGCAGTGTCTCAGGGTCAGTCCTGAGGGAGTGCTGGACTGTCGGAGGGTCAGTACTGAGGGATGGCTGCACTGTCGGAGGGTCAGTACTGAGGGAGTGCTGCACTGTCGGAGGGTCAGTACTGAGGGAGTGCTGCACTGTCGGAGGGTCAGTACTGAGGGAGTGCTGCACTGTTGGAGGGTCAGTACTGAGGGAGTGCTGCACTGTGGGAGGGTCAGTAGTGAGGGAGTGCTGCACTGTCGGAGGGTCAGTACTAAGGGAGTGCTGCACTGTCGGAGGGTCAGTACTGAGGGAGTGCTGCACTGTCGGAGGGTCAGTACTGAGGGAATGCTGCACTGTCGGAGTGTCAGAACTGAGTGAGTGCTGCACTGTCGGAGGGTCAGTACTGAGGGAATGCTGCACTGTCGGAGGGTCAGAACTGAGGGAGTGCTGCACTGTCGGAGGGTCAGTACTGTGGGAGTGCTGCACTGTCGGAAGGTCAGTACTGAGGGAGTGCTGCACTGTCGGAGGGTCAGTACTGAGTGAGTGCTGCACTGTCGGAGGGTCAGTTCTGAGGGAGTGCTGCTCTGTCGGAAGGTCAGTACTGAGGGAGTGCTGCACTGTCGGAAGGTCAGTACTGAGGGAGTGCTGCACTGTCGGAGGGTCAGTACTGAGGGAGTGCTGCACTGTCGGAGGGTCAGTACTGAGGGAGTGCTGCACTATCGGAGGGTCAGTACTGAGGGAATGCTGCACTGTCTCAGGGTCAGTACTGAGGGAGTGCTGCACTGTCGGGAGTCAGGACTGAGGGAGCGACAAACTGTCGGAGGGTCAGGACTGAGGGAGTGACGCACTGCTGCAGGGTCAGTACTGAGGGAGTGCTGCACTGACGGAGTGTCAGTACTGAGGGAGTGCTGCACTGTCGGAAGGTCAGTACTGAGGGAGTGCTGCAATGTCGGAGGGTCAGTACTGAGGGAGTGCTGCACTGTCGGAGGGTCAGAACTGAGGGAGTGCTGCTCTGTCGGAAGGTCAGTACTGAGGGAGTGCTGCACTGTCGGAGGGTCAGTACTGAGGGAGTGCTGCACTGTCTCCGGGTCAGTACTGAGGGAGTGCTGCACTTTCGGAGGGTCAGTACTGAGGGAATGCTGCACTGTCTCAGGGTCAGTACTAAGGGAGTTCTGCACTGTCGGAGGGTCAGTACTGAGGGAGTGCTGCAGTGTCGGAGGGTCAGTACTGAGGGAGTGCTGCAGTGTCGGAGGGTCAGTACCGAGGGAGTGACGCACTGTTGGAGGGTCAGGACTGAGGGAGTGCTGCACTGTCGAAGGGTCAGTAGTGAGGGAGCGCTGCAATGTCGTGAGTCAGTACTGAGGGAGTGCTGCACCGTCGGGCGTCAGTACTGAGGGAGTGCTGCACTGTCGGAGGGTCAGTAGTGAGGGAGTGCTGCACTGTCGGAGGGTCATTACTGAGGGAATGCTGCACTGTCTCAGGGTCAGTACTGAGGGAATGCTGCACTGTCGGAGGGTCAGTACTGAGGGAGTGCTGCACTGTCGGAGGGTCAGTACTGAGGGAGTGCTGCACTGTCGGAGGGTCAGTACTGAGGGAGTGCTGCACTGTCGGAGGGTCAGTACTGAGGGAGTGCTGCACTGTTGTAGGGTCATTACTGAGGGAGTGCTGCACTGTCGGAGGGTCAGTACTGAGGGAGTGACGCACTGCTGCAGGGTCAGTACTGAGGGAGTGCTGCACTGTCGGAGGGTCAGTACTGAGGGAGTGCTGCACTGTCGGGTCAGTACTGAGGGAGTGCTGCACTGTCGGAGGGTCAGTACTGAGGGAGTGCTGCACTGTCGGAGGGTCAGTACTGAGGGAGTGCTGCACTGTCGGAGGGTCAGTACTGAGGGAGCGCTGCACTGTCGGAGGGTCATTACTGAGGGAATGCTGCACTGTCTCAGGGTCAGTACTGAGGGAATGCTGCACTGTCGGAGGGTCAGTACTGAGGGAGGGCTCCACTGTCAGAGGGTCAGTACTGATGGTGTGCTGCACTGTCGGAGGGTCAGGACTGAGGGAGTGCTGCACTGTCGGAGGGTCAGTACTGAGGGAGTGCTGCACTGTCGGGTCAGTACTGAGGGAGTGCTGCACTGTCGGAGGGTCAGTACTGAGGGAGTGCTGCACTGTCGGAGGGTCAGAACTGAGGGAGAGCTGCACTGTCGGAGGGTCAGTACTGAGGGAGCGCTGCACTGTCGGAGGGTCAGAACTGAGGGAGCGCTGCACTGTCGAAGGGTCAGTAGTGAGGGAGCGCTGCAATGTCGGGAGTCAGTACTGAGGGAGTGCTGCACCGTCGGGCGTCAGTACTGAGGGAGTGCTGCACTGTCGGAGGGTCAGTACTGAGGGAGTGCTGCACTGTCGGAGGGTCATTACTGAGGGAATGCTGCACTGTCGGAGGGTCAGTACTGAGGGAATGCTGCACTGTCGGAGGGTCAGTACTGAGGGATGGCTGCACTGTCGGAGGGTCAGTACTGAGGGAGTGCTGCACTGTCGGAGGGTCAGTACTGAGGGAGTGCTGCACTGTTGGAGGGTCAGTACTGAGGGAGTGCTGCACTGTGGGAGGGTCAGTACTGAGGGAGTGCTGCACTGTCGGAGGGTCAGTACTGAGGGAGTGCTGCACTGTCGGAGGGTCAGTACTGAGGGAATGCTGCACTGTCTCAGGGTCAGTCCTGAGGGAGTGCTGGACTGTCGGAGGGTCAGTACTGAGGGAGTGCTGCACTGTCGGAGGGTCAGTACTGAGGGAATGCTGCACTGTCTCAGGGTCAGTACTGAGGGAGTGCTGCACTGCCGGAGGGTCAGTACTGAGGGAGTGCTGCACTGTCGGAGGGTCAGTTTTGAGGGAATGCTGCACTGTCTCAGGGTCAGTACTGAGGGAGTGCTGCACTGTGGGAGGATCAGTACTGAGGGAGTGCTGCACTGTCGGAGGGTCAGTACTAAGGGAGTGCTGCACTGTCGGAGGGTCAGTACTGAGGGAGTGCTGCAGTGTCGGAGGGTCAGTACTGAGGGAGTGCTGCAGTGTCGGAGGGTCAGTACCGAGGGAGTGACGCACTGTTGGAGGGTCAGGACTGAGGGAGTGCTGCACTGTCGGAGGGTCAGTACTGAGGGAGTGCTGCACTGTCGGAGGGTCAGTACTGAGGGAGCGCTGCACTGTCGGAGGGTCAGTACTGAGGAGTGCTGCACTGTCGGAGGGTCAGTACTGAGGGAGTGCTGCACTGTGGGAGGGTCAGTACTGAGGGAGTGCTGCACTGTGGGAGGGTCAGTACTGAGGGAGTGCTGCACTGTCGGAGGGTCAGTACTAAGGGAGTGCTGCACTGTCGGAGGGTCAGTACTGAGGGAGTGCTGCACTGTCGGAGGGTCAGTACTGAGGGAATGCTGCACTGTCGGAGTGTCAGAACTGATTGAGTGCTGCACTGTCGGAGGGTCAGTACTGAGGGAATGCTGCACTGTCGGAGGGTCAGAACTGAGGGAGTGCTGCACTGTCGGAGGGTCAGTACTGAGGGAGTGCTGCACTGTCGGAAGGTCAGTACTGAGGGAGTGCTGCACTGTCGGAGGGTCAGTACTGAGGGAGTGCTGCACTGTCGGAGGGTCAGTTCTGAGGGAGTGCTGCTCTGTCGGAAGGTCAGTACTGAGGGAGTGCTGCACTGTCAGAGGGTCAGTACTGAGGGAGTGCTGCACTGTCTCAGGGTCAGTACTGAGGGAGTGCTGCACTGTCGGAAGGTCAGTACTGAGGGAGTGCTGCACTGTCGGAGGGTCAGTACTGAGGGAGTGCTGCACTGTCGGAGGGTCAGTACTGAGGGAATGCTGCACTGTCTCAGGGTCAGTACTGAGGGAGTGCTGCACTGTCGGGAGTCAGGACTGAGGGAGCGACAAACTGTCGGAGGGTCAGTACTGAGCGAGTGACGCACTGCTGCAGGGTCAGTACTGAGGGAGTGCTGCACTGACGGAGTGTCAGTACTGATGGAGTGCTGCACTGTCGGAGGGTCAGTACTGAGGGAGTGCTGCACTGTCGGAGGGTCAGTACTGAGGGACTGCTGCACTGTGGGAGGGTCAGTACTGAGGGAGTGCTGCATTGTCGGGTCAGTACTGAGGGAGTGCTGCACTGTCGGAGTGTCAGTACTGAGGGAGTGCTGCACTGTCGGAGGGTCAGTACTGAGGGAGTGCTGCACTGTCGGAGGGTCAGTACTGAGGGAGCGCTGCACTGTCAGAGGTTCAGGACTGAGGGAGCGCTGCACTGTCGGAAGGTCAGAACTGAGGGAGCGCTGCACTGTCGGAGGGTCAGTACCGAGGGAGTGACGCTCTGTTGGTGGGTCAGGACTGAGGGAGCGCTGCACTGTCGAAGGGTCAGTAGTGAGGGAGCGTTGCAATGTCGGGAGTCAGTACTGAGGGAGTGCTGCACCGTCGGGAGTCAGTACTAAGGGAGTGCTGCACTGTCGGAGGGTCAGTACTGAGGGAGTGCTGCACTGTCGGAGGGTCATTACTGAGGGAATGCTGCACTGTCGGAGATCAGTCCTGAGGGGGTGCTGCACTGTGGGACGGTCAGTACTGAGGGAGTGCTGCACTGTGGGAGGGTCAGTACTGAGGGAGTGCTGCACTGTCGGAGGGTCAGTACTGAGGGAGTGCTGCACTGTCGGAAGGTCAGTACTGAGGGAATGCTGCACTGTCTCAGCGTCAGTACTGAGGGAATGCTGCACTGTCGGAGGGTCAGTTTTGAGGGAATGCTGCACTGTCTCAGGGTCAGTACTGAGGGAGTGCTGCACTGTGGGAGGATCAGTACTGAGGGAGTGCTGCACTGTCGGAGGGTCAGTACTAAGGGAGTGCTGCACTGTCGGAGGGTCAGTACTGAGGGAGTGCTGCAGTGTCGGAGGGTCAGTACTGAGGGAGTGCTGCAGTGTCGGAGGGTCAGTACCGAGGGAGTGACGCACTGTTGGAGGGTCAGGACTGAGGGAGTGCTGCACTGTCGGAGGGTCAGTACTGAGGGAGTGCTGCACTGTCGGAGGGTCAGTACTGAGGGAGCGCTGCACTGTCGGAGGGTCAGTACTGAGGAGTGCTGCACTGTCGGAGGGTCAGTACTGAGGGAGTGCTGCACTGTGGGAGGGTCAGTACTGAGGGAGTGCTGCACTGTGGGAGGGTCAGTACTGAGGGAGTGCTGCACTGTCGGAGGGTCAGTACTAAGGGAGTGCTGCACTGTCGGAGGGTCAGTACTGAGGGAGTGCTGCACTGTCGGAGGGTCAGTACTGAGGGAATGCTGCACTGTCGGAGTGTCAGAACTGATTGAGTGCTGCACTGTCGGAGGGTCAGTACTGAGGGAATGCTGCACTGTCGGAGGGTCAGAACTGAGGGAGTGCTGCACTGTCGGAGGGTCAGTACTGAGGGAGTGCTGCACTGTCGGAAGGTCAGTACTGAGGGAGTGCTGCACTGTCGGAGGGTCAGTACTGAGGGAGTGCTGCACTGTCGGAGGGTCAGTTCTGAGGGAGTGCTGCTCTGTCGGAAGGTCAGTACTGAGGGAGTGCTGCACTGTCGGAGGGTCAGTACTGAGGGAGTGCTGCACTGTCTCAGGGTCAGTACTGAGGGAGTGCTGCACTGTCGGAAGGTCAGTACTGAGGGAGTGCTGCACTGTCGGAGGGTCAGTACTGAGGGAGTGCTGCACTGTCGGAGGGTCAGTACTGAGGGAATGCTGCACTGTCTCAGGGTCAGTACTGAGGGAGTGCTGCACTGTCGGGAGTCAGGACTGAGGGAGCGACAAACTGTCGGAGGGTCAGTACTGAGCGAGTGACGCACTGCTGCAGGGTCAGTACTGAGGGAGTGCTGCACTGACGGAGTGTCAGTACTGATGGAGTGCTGCACTGTCGGAGGGTCAGTACTGAGGGAGTGCTGCACTGTCGGAGGGTCAGTACTGAGGGACTGCTGCACTGTGGGAGGGTCAGTACTGAGGGAGTGCTGCATTGTCGGGTCAGTACTGAGGGAGTGCTGCACTGTCGGAGTGTCAGTACTGAGGGAGTGCTGCACTGTCGGAGGGTCAGTACTGAGGGAGTGCTGCACTGTCGGAGGGTCAGTACTGAGGGAGCGCTGCACTGTCAGAGGTTCAGGACTGAGGGAGCGCTGCACTGTCGGAAGGTCAGAACTGAGGGAGCGCTGCACTGTCGGAGGGTCAGTACCGAGGGAGTGACGCTCTGTTGGTGGGTCAGGACTGAGGGAGCGCTGCACTGTCGAAGGGTCAGTAGTGAGGGAGCGTTGCAATGTCGGGAGTCAGTACTGAGGGAGTGCTGCACCGTCGGGAGTCAGTACTAAGGGAGTGCTGCACTGTCGGAGGGTCAGTACTGAGGGAGTGCTGCACTGTCGGAGGGTCATTACTGAGGGAATGCTGCACTGTCGGAGATCAGTCCTGAGGGGGTGCTGCACTGTGGGACGGTCAGTACTGAGGGAGTGCTGCACTGTGGGAGGGTCAGTACTGAGGGAGTGCTGCACTGTCGGAGGGTCAGTACTGAGGGAGTGCTGCACTGTCGGAAGGTCAGTACTGAGGGAATGCTGCACTGTCTCAGCGTCAGTACTGAGGGAATGCTGCACTGTCGGAGGGTCAGTACTGAGGGATGGCTGCACTGTCGGAGGGTCAGTACTGAGGGAGTGCTGCACTGTCGGAGGGTCAGTACTGAGGGAGTGCTGCACTGTTGGAGGGTCAGTACTGAGGGAGTGCTGCACTGTCGGAGGGTCAGTGCTGAGGGAGTGCTGCACTGTCGGAGGGTCAGTTTTGAGGGAATGCTGCACTGTCTCAGGGTCAGTACTGAGGGAGTGCTGCACTGTGGGAGGATCAGTACTGAGGGAGTGCTGCACTGTCGGAGGGTCAGTACTAAGGGAGTGCTGCACTGTCGGAGGGTCAGTACTGAGGGAGTGATGCAGTGTCGGAGGGTCAGTACTGAGGGAGTGCTGCAGTGTCGGAGGGTCAGTACTGAGGGAGCGCTGCACTGTCGAAGGGTCAGTAGTGAGGGAGCGCTGCAATGTCGGGAGTCAGTACTGAGGGAGTGCTGCACCGTCGGGCGTCAGTACTGAGGGAGTGCTGCACTGTCGGAGGGTCAGTACTGAGGGAGTGCTGCACTGTCGGAGGGTCATTACTGAGGGAATGCTGCACTGTCTCAGGGTCAGTACTGAGGGAATGCTGCACTGTCGGAGGGTCAGTACTGAGGGATGGCTGCACTGTCGGAGGGTCAGTACTGAGGGAGTGCTGCACTGTCGGAGGGTCAGTACTGAGGGAGTGCTGCACTGTCGGAGGGTCAGTACTGAGGGAGTGCTGCACTGTTGTAGGGTCATTACTGAGGGAGTGCTGCACTGTTGGAGGGTCAGTACTGAGGGAGTGCTGCACTGTGGGAGGGTCAGTACTGATGGAGTGCTGCACTGTCGGAGGGTTAGTACTGAGGGAGTGCTGCACTGTCGGAGGGTCAGTACTGAGGGAATGCTGCACTGTCTCAGGGTCAGTACTGAGGGAGTGCTGGACTGTCGGAGGGTCAGTACTGAGGGAGTGCTGCACTGTCGGAGGGTCAGTACTGAGGGAATGCTGCACTGTCTCAGGCTCAGTACTGAGGGAGTGCTGCACTGCCGGAGGGTCAGTACTGAGGGAGTGCTGCACTGTCGGAGGGTCAGTTTTGAGGGAATGCTGCACTGTCTCAGGGTCAGTACTGAGGGAGTGCTGCACTGTGGGAGGGTCAGTACTGAGGGAGTGCTGCACTGTCGGAGGGTCAGTACTAAGGGAGTGCTGCACTGTCGGAGGGTCAGTACTGAGGGAGTGCTGCACTGTCGGAGGGTCAGTACTGAGGGAGTGCTGCAGTGTCGGGTGTCAGTATTGAGGGACTGTTGCACTGTCGGGAGTCAGTACTGAGGGAGCGACAAACTGTCGGAGGGTCAGTACTGAGGTAGTGACGCACTGTGGGAGGGTCAGTACTGAGGGAGTGCTGCACTGTCAGGTCAGTACTGAGAGAGTGCTGCACTGTCGGAGGGTCAGTACTGAGGGAGTGCTGCACTGTCGGAGGGTCAGTACTGAGGGAGTGCTGCACTGTCGGAGGGTCAGTACTGAGGGAGTGCTGCACTGTCGGAGGGTCAGTACTGAGGGAGCGCTGCACTGTCGGAGGGTCAGGACTGAGGGAGCGCTGCACTGTCGGAAGGTCAGAACTGAGGGAGTGCTGCACTGTTGGAGGGTCATTACTGAGGGAATGCTGCACTGTCTCAGGGTCAGTACTGAGGGAATGCTGCACTGTCGGAGGGTCAGTACTGAGGGATGGCTGCACTGTCGGAGGGTCAGTACTGAGGGAATGCTGCACTGTCGGAGGGTCAGTACTGAGGGATGGCTGCACTGTCGGAGGGTCAGTACTGAGGGAGTGCTGCACTGTCGGAGGGTCAGTACTGAGGGAGTGCTGCACTGTCGGAGGGTCAGTACTGAGGGAGTGCTGCACTGTTGGAGGGTCAGTACTGAGGGAGTGCTGCACTGTGGGAGGGTCAGTAGTGAGGGAGTGCTGTACTGTCGGAGGGTCAGTACTAAGGGAGTGCTGCACTGTCGGAGGGTCAGTACTGAGGGAGTGCTGCACTGTCGGAGGGTCAGTACTGAGGGAATGCTGCACTGTCGGAGTGTCAGAACTGAGTGAGTGCTGCACTGTCGGAGGGTCAGTACTGAGGGAATGCTGCACTGTCGGAGGGTCAGAACTGAGGGAGTCCTGCGCTGTCGGAGGGTCAGTACTGTGAGAGTGCTGCACTGTCGGAAGGTCAGTACTGAGGGAGTGCTGCACTGTCGGAGGGTCAGTACTGAGTGAGTGCTGCACTGTCGGAGGGTCAGTTCTGAGGGAGTGCTGCTCTGTCGGAAGGTCAGTACTGAGGGAGTGCTGCACTGTCGGAGGGTCAGTACTGAGGGAGTGCTGCACTGTCTCAGGGTCAGTACTGAGGGAGTGCTGCACTGTCGGAAGGTCAGTACTGAGGGAGTGCTGCACTGTCGGAGGGTCAGTACTGAGGGAGTGCTGCACTGTCGGAGGGTCAGTACTGAGGGAGTGCTGCACTGTCGGAGGGTCAGTACTGAGGGAATGCTGCACTGTCTCAGGGTCAGTACTGAGGGAGTGCTGCACTGTCGGGAGTCAGGACTGAGGGAGCGACAAACTGTCGGAGGGTCAGGACTGAGGGAGTGACGCACTGCTGCAGGGTCAGTACTGAGGGAGTGCTGCACTGACGGAGGGTCAGTACTGAGGGAGTGCTGCACTGTGGGAGGGTCAGTACTGAGGGAGTGCTGCACTGTCGGAGGGTCAGTACTGAGGGAGTGCTGCACTGTCGGAGGGTCAGTACTGAGGGAATGCTGCACTGTCTCAGGGTCAGTCCTGAGGGAGTGCTGGACTGTCGGAGGGTCAGTACTGAGGGATGGCTGCACTGTCGGAGGGTCAGTACTGAGGGAGTGCTGCACTGTCGGAGGGTCAGTACTGAGGGAGTGCTGCACTGTGGGAGGGTCAGTAGTGAGGGAGTGCTGCACTGTCGGAGGGTCAGTACTAAGGGAGTGCTGCACTGTCGGAGGGTCAGTACTGAGGGAGTGCTGCACTGTCGGAGGGTCAGTCCTGAGGGAATGCTGCACTGTCGGAGTGTCAGAACTGAGTGAGTGCTGCACTGTCGGAGGGTCAGTACTGAGGGAATGCTGCACTGTCGGAGGGTCAGAACTGAGGGAGTGCTGCACTGTCGGAGGGTCAGTACTGTGGGAGTGCTGCACTGTCGGAAGGTCAGTACTGAGGGAGTGCTGCACTGTCGGAGGGTCAGTACTGAGTGAGTGCTGCACTGTCGGAGGGTCAGTTCTGAGGGAGTGCTGCTCTGTCGGAAGGTCAGTACTGAGGGAGTGCTGCACTGTCGGAAGGTCAGTACTGAGGGAGTGCTGCACTGTCTCAGGGTCAGTACTGAGGGAGTGCTGCACTGTCGGAAGGTCAGTACTGAGGGAGTGCTGCACTGTCGGAGGGTCAGTACTGAGGGAGTGCTGCACTGTCGGAGGGTCAGTACTGAGGGAGTGCTGCACTGTCGGAGGGTCAGTACTGAGGGAATGCTGCACTGTCTCAGGGTCAGTACTGAGGGAGTGCTGCACTGTCGGGAGTCAGGACTGAGGGAGCGACAAACTGTCGGAGGGTCAGGACTGAGGGAGTGACGCACTGCTGCAGGGTCAGTACTGAGGGAGTGCTGCACTGACGGAGGGTCAGAACTGAGGGAGTGCTGCTCTGTCGGAAGGTCAGTACTGAGGGAGTGCTGCACTGTCGGAGGGTCAGTACTGAGGGAGTGCTGCACTGTCTCCGGGTCAGTACTGAGGGAGTGCTGCACTGTCGGAGGGTCAGTACTGAGGGAATGCTGCACTGTCTCAGGGTCAGTACTAAGGGAGTGCTGCACTGTCGGAGGGTCAGTACTGAGGGAGTGCTGCAGTGTCGGAGGGTCAGTACTGAGGGAGTGCTGCAGTGTCGGAGGGTCAGTACCGAGGGAGTGACGCACTGTTGGAGGGTCAGGACTGAGGGAGTGCTGCACTGTCGAAGGGTCAGTAGTGAGGGAGCGCTGCAATGTCGTGAGTCAGTACTGAGGGAGTGCTGCACCGTCGGGCGTCAGTACTGAGGGAGTGCTGCACTGTCGGAGGGTCAGTAGTGAGGGAGTGCTGCACTGTCGGAGGGTCATTACTGAGGGAATGCTGCACTGTCGGAGGGTCAGTACTGAGGGAATGCTGCACTGTCGGAGGGTCAGTACTGAGGGATGGCTGCACTGTCGGAGGGTCAGTACTGAGGGAGTGCTGCACTGTCGGAGGGTCAGTACTGAGGGAGTGCTGCACTGTCGGAGGGTCAGTACTGAGGGAGTGCTGCACTGTTGTAGGGTCATTACTGAGGGAGTGCTGCACTGTCGGAGGGTCAGTACTGAGGGAGTGACGCACTGCTGCAGGGTCAGTACTGAGGGAGTGCTGCACTGTCGGAGGGTCAGTACTGAGGGAGTGCTGCACTGTCGGGTCAGTACTGAGGGAGTGCTGCACTGTCGGAGGGTCAGTACTGAGGGAGTGCTGCACTGTCGGAGGGTCAGTACTGAGGGAGTGCTGCACTGTCGGAGGGTCAGTACTGATGGAGCGCTGCACTGTCGGAGGGTCATTACTGAGGGAATGCTGCACTGTCTCAGGGTCAGTACTGAGGGAATGCTGCACTGTCGGAGGGTCAGTACTGAGGGAGGGCTGCACTGTCAGAGGGTCAGTACTGATGGTGTGCTGCACTGTCGGAGGGTCAGGACTGAGGGAGTGCTGCACTGTCGGAGGGTCAGTACTGAGGGAGTGCTGCACTGTCGGGTCAGTACTGAGGGAGTGCTGCACTGTCGGAGGGTCAGTACTGAGGGAGTGCTGCACTGTCGGAGGGTCAGAACTGAGGGAGCTCTGCACTGTCGGAGGGTCAGTACTGAGGGAGCGCTGCACTGTCGGAGGGTCAGAACTGAGGGAGCGCTGCACTGTCGGAGGGTCAGTACCGAGGGAGTGACACACTGTTGGAGGGTCAGGACTGAGGGAGCGCTGCACTGTCGAAGGGTCAGTAGTGAGGGAGCGCTGCAATGTCGGGAGTCAGTACTGAGGGAGTGCTGCACCGTCGGGCGTCAGTACTGAGGGAGTGCTGCACTGTCGGAGGGTCAGTACTGAGGGAGTGCTGCACTGTCGGAGGGTCATTACTGAGGGAATGCTGCACTGTCGGAGGGTCAGTACTGAGGGAATGCTGCACTGTCGGAGGGTCAGTACTGAGGGATGGCTGCACTGTCGGAGGGTCAGTACTGAGGGAGTGCTGCACTGTCGGAGGGTCAGTACTGAGGGAGTGCTGCACTGTTGGAGGGTCAGTACTGAGGGAGTGCTGCACTGTGGGAGGGTCAGTACTGAGGGAGTGCTGCACTGTCGGAGGGTCAGTACTGAGGGAGTGCTGCACTGTCGGAGGGTCAGTACTGAGGGAATGCTGCACTGTCTCAGGGTCAGTCCTGAGGGAGTGCTGGACTGTCGGAGGGTCAGTACTGAGGGAGTGCTGCACTGTCGGAGGGTCAGTACTGAGGGAATGCTGCACTGTCTCAGGGTCAGTACTGAGGGAGTGCTGCACTGCCGGAGGGTCAGTACTGAGGGAGTGCTGCACTGTCGGAGGGTCAGTTTTGAGGGAATGCTGCACTGTCTCAGGGTCAGTACTGAGGGAGTGCTGCACTGTGGGAGGATCAGTACTGAGGGAGTGCTGCACTGTCGGAGGGTCAGTACTAAGGGAGTGCTGCACTGTCGGAGGGTCAGTACTGAGGGAGTGCTGCAGTGTCGGAGGGTCAGTACTGAGGGAGTGCTGCAGTGTCGGAGGGTCAGTACCGAGGGAGTGACGCACTGTTGGAGGGTCAGGACTGAGGGAGTGCTGCACTGTCGGAGGGTCAGTACTGAGGGAGTGCTGCACTGTCGGAGGGTCAGTACTGAGGGAGCGCTGCACTGTCGGAGGGTCAGTACTGAGGAGTGCTGCACTGTCGGAGGGTCAGTACTGAGGGAGTGCTGCACTGTGGGAGGGTCAGTACTGAGGGAGTGCTTCACTGTGGGAGGGTCAGTACTGAGGGAGTGCTGCACTGTCGGAGGGTCAGTACTAAGGGAGTGCTGCACTGTCGGAGGGTCAGTACTGAGGGAGTGCTGCACTGTCGGAGGGTCAGTACTGAGGGAATGCTGCACTGTCGGAGTGTCAGAACTGATTGAGTGCTGCACTGTCGGAGGGTCAGTACTGAGGGAATGCTGCACTGTCGGAGGGTCAGAACTGAGGGAGTGCTGCACTGTCGGAGGGTCAGTACTGAGGGAGTGCTGCACTGTCGGAAGGTCAGTACTGAGGGAGTGCTGCACTGTCGGAGGGTCAGTACTGAGGGAGTGCTGCACTGTCGGAGGGTCAGTTCTGAGGGAGTGCTGCTCTGTCGGAAGGTCAGTACTGAGGGAGTGCTGCACTGTCGGAGGGTCAGTACTGAGGGAGTGCTGCACTGTCTCAGGGTCAGTACTGAGGGAGTGCTGCACTGTCGGAAGGTCAGTACTGAGGGAGTGCTGCACTGTCGGAGGGTCAGTACTGAGGGAGTGCTGCACTGTCGGAGGGTCAGTACTGAGGGAGTGCTGCACTGTCGGAGGGTCAGTACTGAGGGAATGCTGCACTGTCTCAGGGTCAGTACTGAGGGAGTGCTGCACTGTCGGGAGTCAGGACTGAGGGAGCGACAAACTGTCGGAGGGTCAGTACTGAGCGAGTGACGCACTGCTGCAGGGTCAGTACTGAGGGAGTGCTGCACTGACGGAGTGTCAGTACTGATGGAGTGCTGCACTGTCGGAGGGTCAGTACTGAGGGAGTGCTGCACTGTCGGAGGGTCAGTACTGAGGGACTGCTGCACTGTGGGAGGGTCAGTACTGAGGGAGTGCTGCATTGTCGGGTCAGTACTGAGGGAGTGCTGCACTGTCGGAGTGTCAGTACTGAGGGAGTGCTGCACTGTCGGAGGGTCAGTACTGAGGGAGTGCTGCACTGTCGGAGGGTCAGTACTGAGGGAGCGCTGCACTGTCAGAGGTTCAGGACTGAGGGAGCGCTGCACTGTCGGAAGGTCAGAACTGAGGGAGCGCTGCACTGTCGGAGGGTCAGTACCGAGGGAGTGACGCTCTGTTGGTGGGTCAGGACTGAGGGAGCGCTGCACTGTCGAAGGGTCAGTAGTGAGGGAGCGTTGCAATGTCGGGAGTCAGTACTGAGGGAGTGCTGCACCGTCGGGAGTCAGTACTAAGGGAGTGCTGCACTGTCGGAGGGTCAGTACTGAGGGAGTGCTGCACTGTCGGAGGGTCATTACTGAGGGAATGCTGCACTGTCGGAGGGTCAGTCCTGAGGGTGTGCTGCACTGTGGGACGGTCAGTACTGAGGGAGTGCTGCACTGTGGGAGGGTCAGTACTGAGGGAGTGCTGCACTGTCGGAGGGTCAGTACTGAGGGAGTGCTGCACTGTCGGAAGGTCAGTACTGAGGGAGTGCTGCACTGTCGGAGTGTCAGAACTGAGTGAGTGCTGCACTGTCGGAGGGTCAGAACTGAGGGAGCGCTGCACTGTCGGAGGGTCAGTACTTAGGGAGTGACGCACTGTTAGAGGGTCAGTAGTGATGGAGCGCTGCACTGTCGAAGGGTCAGTAGTGAGGGAGCGCTGCAATGTCGGGAGTCAGTACTGAGGGAGTGCCGCACCGTCAGGAGTCAGGACTGAGGGAGGGCTGCACTGTCGGAGGGTCAGTACTGAGGGAGTGCTGCACTGTCGGAGGGTCAGTAGTGAGGGAGTGCTGCACTGTCGGAGGGTCAGTACTGAGGGAATGCTGCACTGTCTCAGGGTCAGTACTGATGGAGTGCTGCACTGTCGGATGGTCAGTACTGAGGAGTGCTGCACTGTCGGAGGGTCAGTACTGAGGGAGTGCTGCACTGTCGGAGGGTCAGTACTGAGGGAGTGCTGCACTGTGGGAGGGTCAGTACTGAGGGAGTGCTGCACTGTGGGAGGGTCAGTACTGAGGGAGTGCTGCACTGTCGGAGGGTCAGTACTGAGGGAGTGCTGCACTGTCGGAGGGTCAGTACTGAGGGAGTGCTGCACTGTCGTAAGGTCAGTACTGAGGGAGTGCTGCACTGTCGGAGGGTCAGTACTGAGGGAGTGCTGCACTGTCGGAGGGTCAGTTCTGAGGGAGTGCTGCTCTGTCGGAAGGTCAGTACTGAGGGAGTGCTGCACTGTCGGAGGGTCAGTACTGAGGGAGTGCTGCACTGTCTCAGGGTCAGTACTGAGGGAGTGCTGCACTGTCGGAAGGTCAGTACTGAGGGAGTGCTGCACTGTCGGAGGATCAGTACTGAGGGAGTGCTGCACTGTCGGAGGGTCAGTACTGAGGGAGTGCTGCACTGTCGGAGGGTCAGTACTGAGGGAATGCTGCACTGTCTCAGGGTCAGTACTGAGGGAGTGCTGCACTGTCGGGAGTCAGGACTGAGGGAGCGACAAACTGTCGGAGGGTCAGTACTGAGCGAGTGACGCACTGCTGCAGGGTCAGTACTGAGGGAGTGCTGCACTGACGGAGTGTCTACTGATGGAGTGCAGCACTGTCGGAGGGTCAGTACTGAGGGACTGCTGCACTGTGGGAGGGTCAGTACTGAGGGAGTGCTGCACTGTCGGGTCAGTACTGAGGGAGTGCTGCACTGTCGGAGTGTCAATACTGAGGGAGTGCTGCACTGTCGGAGGGTCAGGACTGAGGGAGTGCTGCACTGTCGGAGGGTCAGTGCTGAGGGAGTGCTGCACTGTCGGGTCAGTACTGAGGGAGTGCTGCACTGTCGGAGGGTCAGTACTGAGGGAGTGCTGCACTGTCGGAGGGTCAGAACTGAGGGAGCTCTGCACTGTCGGAGGGTCAGTACTGAGGGAGCGCTGCACTGTCGGAGGGTCAGAACTGAGGGAGCGCTGCACTGTCGGAGGGTCAGTACCGAGGGAGTGACACACTGTTGGAGGGTCAGGACTGAGGGAGCGCTGCACTGTCGAAGGGTCAGTAGTGAGGGAGCGCTGCAATGTCGGGAGTCAGTACTGAGGGAGTGCTGCACCGTCGGGCGTCAGTACTGAGGGAGTGCTGCACTGTCGGAGGGTCAGTACTGAGGGAGTGCTGCACTGTCGGAGGGTCATTACTGAGGGAATGCTGCACTGTCGGAGGGTCAGTACTGAGGGAATGCTGCACTGTCGGAGGGTCAGTACTGAGGGATGGCTGCACTGTCGGAGGGTCAGTACTGAGGGAGTGCTGCACTGTCGGAGGGTCAGTACTGAGGGAGTGCTGCACTGTTGGAGGGTCAGTACTGAGGGAGTGCTGCACTGTGGGAGGGTCAGTACTGAGGGAGTGCTGCACTGTCGGAGGGTCAGTACTGAGGGAGTGCTGCACTGTCGGAGGGTCAGTACTGAGGGAATGCTGCACTGTCTCAGGGTCAGTCCTGAGGGAGTGCTGGACTGTCGGAGGGTCAGTACTGAGGGAGTGCTGCACTGTCGGAGGGTCAGTACTGAGGGAATGCTGCACTGTCTCAGGGTCAGTACTGAGGGAGTGCTGCACTGCCGGAGGGTCAGTACTGAGGGAGTGCTGCACTGTCGGAGGGTCAGTTTTGAGGGAATGCTGCACTGTCTCAGGGTCAGTACTGAGGGAGTGCTGCACTGTGGGAGGATCAGTACTGAGGGAGTGCTGCACTGTCGGAGGGTCAGTACTAAGGGAGTGCTGCACTGTCGGAGGGTCAGTACTGAGGGAGTGCTGCAGTGTCGGAGGGTCAGTACTGAGGGAGTGCTGCAGTGTCGGAGGGTCAGTACCGAGGGAGTGACGCACTGTTGGAGGGTCAGGACTGAGGGAGTGCTGCACTGTCGGAGGGTCAGTACTGAGGGAGTGCTGCACTGTCGGAGGGTCAGTACTGAGGGAGCGCTGCACTGTCGGAGGGTCAGTACTGAGGAGTGCTGCACTGTCGGAGGGTCAGTACTGAGGGAGTGCTGCACTGTGGGAGGGTCAGTACTGAGGGAGTGCTTCACTGTGGGAGGGTCAGTACTGAGGGAGTGCTGCACTGTCGGAGGGTCAGTACTAAGGGAGTGCTGCACTGTCGGAGGGTCAGTACTGAGGGAGTGCTGCACTGTCGGAGGGTCAGTACTGAGGGAATGCTGCACTGTCGGAGTGTCAGAACTGATTGAGTGCTGCACTGTCGGAGGGTCAGTACTGAGGGAATGCTGCACTGTCGGAGGGTCAGAACTGAGGGAGTGCTGCACTGTCGGAGGGTCAGTACTGAGGGAGTGCTGCACTGTCGGAAGGTCAGTACTGAGGGAGTGCTGCACTGTCGGAGGGTCAGTACTGAGGGAGTGCTGCACTGTCGGAGGGTCAGTTCTGAGGGAGTGCTGCTCTGTCGGAAGGTCAGTACTGAGGGAGTGCTGCACTGTCGGAGGGTCAGTACTGAGGGAGTGCTGCACTGTCTCAGGGTCAGTACTGAGGGAGTGCTGCACTGTCGGAAGGTCAGTACTGAGGGAGTGCTGCACTGTCGGAGGGTCAGTACTGAGGGAGTGCTGCACTGTCGGAGGGTCAGTACTGAGGGAGTGCTGCACTGTCGGAGGGTCAGTACTGAGGGAATGCTGCACTGTCTCAGGGTCAGTACTGAGGGAGTGCTGCACTGTCGGGAGTCAGGACTGAGGGAGCGACAAACTGTCGGAGGGTCAGTACTGAGCGAGTGACGCACTGCTGCAGGGTCAGTACTGAGGGAGTGCTGCACTGACGGAGTGTCAGTACTGATGGAGTGCTGCACTGTCGGAGGGTCAGTACTGAGGGAGTGCTGCACTGTCGGAGGGTCAGTACTGAGGGACTGCTGCACTGTGGGAGGGTCAGTACTGAGGGAGTGCTGCATTGTCGGGTCAGTACTGAGGGAGTGCTGCACTGTCGGAGTGTCAGTACTGAGGGAGTGCTGCACTGTCGGAGGGTCAGTACTGAGGGAGTGCTGCACTGTCGGAGGGTCAGTACTGAGGGAGCGCTGCACTGTCAGAGGTTCAGGACTGAGGGAGCGCTGCACTGTCGGAAGGTCAGAACTGAGGGAGCGCTGCACTGTCGGAGGGTCAGTACCGAGGGAGTGACGCTCTGTTGGTGGGTCAGGACTGAGGGAGCGCTGCACTGTCGAAGGGTCAGTAGTGAGGGAGCGTTGCAATGTCGGGAGTCAGTACTGAGGGAGTGCTGCACCGTCGGGAGTCAGTACTAAGGGAGTGCTGCACTGTCGGAGGGTCAGTACTGAGGGAGTGCTGCACTGTCGGAGGGTCATTACTGAGGGAATGCTGCACTGTCGGAGGGTCAGTCCTGAGGGTGTGCTGCACTGTGGGACGGTCAGTACTGAGGGAGTGCTGCACTGTGGGAGGGTCAGTACTGAGGGAGTGCTGCACTGTCGGAGGGTCAGTACTGAGGGAGTGCTGCACTGTCGGAAGGTCAGTACTGAGGGAGTGCTGCACTGTCGGAGTGTCAGAACTGAGTGAGTGCTGCACTGTCGGAGGGTCAGAACTGAGGGAGCGCTGCACTGTCGGAGGGTCAGTACTTAGGGAGTGACGCACTGTTAGAGGGTCAGTAGTGATGGAGCGCTGCACTGTCGAAGGGTCAGTAGTGAGGGAGCGCTGCAATGTCGGGAGTCAGTACTGAGGGAGTGCCGCACCGTCAGGAGTCAGGACTGAGGGAGGGCTGCACTGTCGGAGGGTCAGTACTGAGGGAGTGCTGCACTGTCGGAGGGTCAGTAGTGAGGGAGTGCTGCACTGTCGGAGGGTCAGTACTGAGGGAATGCTGCACTGTCTCAGGGTCAGTACTGATGGAGTGCTGCACTGTCGGATGGTCAGTACTGAGGAGTGCTGCACTGTCGGAGGGTCAGTACTGAGGGAGTGCTGCACTGTCGGAGGGTCAGTACTGAGGGAGTGCTGCACTGTGGGAGGGTCAGTACTGAGGGAGTGCTGCACTGTGGGAGGGTCAGTACTGAGGGAGTGCTGCACTGTCGGAGGGTCAGTACTGAGGGAGTGCTGCACTGTCGGAGGGTCAGTACTGAGGGAGTGCTGCACTGTCGTAAGGTCAGTACTGAGGGAGTGCTGCACTGTCGGAGGGTCAGTACTGAGGGAGTGCTGCACTGTCGGAGGGTCAGTTCTGAGGGAGTGCTGCTCTGTCGGAAGGTCAGTACTGAGGGAGTGCTGCACTGTCGGAGGGTCAGTACTGAGGGAGTGCTGCACTGTCTCAGGGTCAGTACTGAGGGAGTGCTGCACTGTCGGAAGGTCAGTACTGAGGGAGTGCTGCACTGTCGGAGGATCAGTACTGAGGGAGTGCTGCACTGTCGGAGGGTCAGTACTGAGGGAGTGCTGCACTGTCGGAGGGTCAGTACTGAGGGAATGCTGCACTGTCTCAGGGTCAGTACTGAGGGAGTGCTGCACTGTCGGGAGTCAGGACTGAGGGAGCGACAAACTGTCGGAGGGTCAGTACTGAGCGAGTGACGCACTGCTGCAGGGTCAGTACTGAGGGAGTGCTGCACTGACGGAGTGTCTACTGATGGAGTGCAGCACTGTCGGAGGGTCAGTACTGAGGGACTGCTGCACTGTGGGAGGGTCAGTACTGAGGGAGTGCTGCACTGTCGGGTCAGTACTGAGGGAGTGCTGCACTGTCGGAGTGTCAATACTGAGGGAGTGCTGCACTGTCGGAGGGTCAGTACTGAGGGAGTGCTGCACTGTCGGAGGGTCAGTACTGAGGGAGCGCTGCACTGTCGGAGGGTCAGGACTGAGGGAGCGCTGCACTGTCGGAAGGTCAGAACTGAGGGAGCGTTGCAATGTCGGGAGTCAGTACTGAGGGAGTGCTGCACCGTCGGGAGTCAGTACTAAGGGAGTGCTGCACTGTCGGAGGGTGAGTACTGAGGGAGTGCTGCACTGTCGGAGGGTCATTACTGAGGGAATGCTGCACTGTCTCAGGGTCAGTACTGAGGGAATGCTGCACTGTTGGAGGGTCAGTACTGAGGGATGGCTGCACTGTCGGAGGGTCAGTACTGAGGGAGTGCTGCACTGTCGGAGGGTCAGTACTGAGGGAATGCTGCACTGTCTCAGGGTCAGTACTGATGGAGTGCTGCACTGTCGGAGGGTCAGTACTGAGGAGTGCTGCACTGTCGGAGGGTCAGTACTGAGGGAGTGCTGCACTGCGGGAGGGTCAGTACTGAGGGAGTGCTGCACTGTGGGAGGGTCAGTACTGAGGGAGTGCTGCACTGTCGGAGGGTCAGTACTGAGGGAGTGCTGCACTGTCGGAGGGTCAGTACTGAGGGAGTGCTGCACTGTCGGAGTGTCAGAACTGAGTGAGTGCTGCACTGTCGGAGGGTCAGTACTGAGGGAATGCTGCACTGTCTCAGGGTCAGTACTGTGGGAGTGCTGCACTTTCGTAAGGTCAGTACTGAGGGAGTGCTGCACTGTCGGAGGGTCAGTACTGAGGGAATGCTGCACTGTCGGAGGGTCAGTACTGAGGGAGTGCTGCACTGTCGGAGAGTCAGTACTCAGGGAGTGCTGCACTGTCTCAGGGTCAGTACTGAGGGAGTGCTGCACTGCCGGAGGGTCAGTACTGTGGGAGTGCTGCACTGTCGGAGGGTCAGTACTGAGGGCATGCTGCACTGTCTCAGGGTCAGTACTGACGGAGTGCTGCACTGTGGGAGGGTCAGTACTGAGGGAGTGCTGCACTGTCGGAGGGTCAGTACTGAGGGAGTGCTGCACTGTCGGAGTGTCAGAACTGAGTGAGTGCTGCACTGTCGGAGGGTCAGAACTGAGGGAGCGCTGCACTGTCGGAGGGTCAGTACCTTGGGAGTGACGCACTGTTAGAGGGTCAGTAGTGAGGGAGCGCTGCACTGTCGAAGGGTCAGTAGTGAGGGAGCGCTGCAATGTCGGGAGTCAGTACTGAGGGAGTGCTGCACCGTCGGGAGTCAGGACTGAGGGAGGGCTGCACTGTCGGAGGGTCAGTACTGAGGGAGTGCTGCACTGTCGGAGGGTCAGTAGTGAGGGAGTGCTGCACTGTCGGAGGGTCAGTACTGAGGGAATGCTGCACTGTCTCAGGGTCAGTCCTGATGGAGTGCTGCACTGTCGGAGGGTCAGTACTGAGGAGTGCTGCACTGTCGGAGGGTCAGTACTGAGGGAGTGCTGCACTGTCGGAGGGTCAGTACTGAGGGAGTGCTGCACTGTCGGAGGGTCAGTACTGAGGGTGTGCTGCACTGTGGGAGGGTCAGTACTGAGGGAGTGCTGCACTGTGGGAGGGTCAGTACTGAGGGAGTGCTGCACTGTCAGAGGGTCAGTACTGAAGGAGTGCTGCACTGTCGGAAGGTCAGTACTGAGGGAGTGCTGCACTGTCGGAGTGTCAGAACTGAGTGAGTGCTGCACTGTCGGAGGGTCAGAACTGAGGGAGCGCTGCACTGTCGGAGGGTCAGTACCTAGGGAGTGACGCACTGTTAGAGGGTCAGTAGTGATGGAGCGCTGCACTGTCGAAGGGTCAGTAGTGAGGGAGCGCTGCAATGTCGGGAGTCAGTACTGAGGGAGTGCTGCACCGTCAGGAGTCAGGACTGAGGGACGGCTGCACTGTCGGAGGGTCAGTACTGAGGGAGTGCTGCACTGTCGGAGGGTCAGTAGTGCGGTAGTGCTGCACTGTCGGAGGGTCAGTACTGAGGGAATGCTGCACTGTCTCAGGGTCAGTACTGATGGAGTGCTGCACTGTCGGATGGTCAGTACTGAGGAGTGCTGCACTGTCGGAGGGTCAGTACTGAGGGAGTGCTGCACTGTGGGAGGGTCAGTACTGAGGGAGTGCTGCACTGTGGGAGGGTCAATACTGAGGGAGTGCTGCACTGTCGGAGGGTCAGTACTGAGGGAGTGCTGCACTGTCGGAGGGTCAGTACTGAGGGAGTGCTGCACTGTCGGAGGGTCAGAACTGAGTGAGTGCTGCACTGTCGGAGGGTCAGTAGTGAGGGAGCGCTGCACTGTCGAAGGGTCAGTACTGAGGGAGCGCTGCAATGTCGGGAGTCAGTACTGAGGGAGTGCTGCACCGTCGGGAGTCAGGACTGAGGGAGGGCTGCACTGTCTGAGGGTCAGTACTGAGGGAGTGCTGCACTGTCGGAGTGTCAGAACTGAGTGAGTGCTGCACTGTCGGAGGGTCAGAACTGAGGGAGCGCTGCACTGTCGGAGGGTCAGTACCTAGGGAGTGACGCACTGTTGGAGGGTCAGTAGTGAGGGAGCGCTGCACTGTCGAAGGGTCAGTCGTGAGGGAGCGCTGCAATGTCGGGAGTCAGTACTGAGGGAGTGCTGCACCGTCGGGAGTCAGGACTGAGGGAGGGCTGCACTGTCGGAGGGTCAGTACTGAGGGAGTGCTGCACTGTCGGAGGGTCAGTACTGAGGGAATGCTGCACTGTCTCAGGGTCAGTACTGATGGAGTGCTGCACTGTCGGAGGGTCAGTACTGAGGAGTGCTGCACTGTGGGAGGGTCAGTACTGAGGGAGTGCTGCACTGTGGGAGGGTCAGTACTGAGGGAGTGCTGCACTGTGGCAGGGTCCGTACTGAGGGAGTGCTGCACTGTGGGAGGGTCAGAACTGAGGGAGTGCTGCACTGTCGGAGGGTCAGTACTGAGGGAGTGCTGCACTGTCGGAGGGTCAGTACTGAGGGAGTGCTGCACTGTCGGAGTGTCAGAACTGAGTGAGTGCTGCACTGTCGGAGGGTCAGTACTGAGGGAATGCTGCACTGTCGGAGGGTCAGAACTGAGGGAGTGCTGCATTGTCTCAGGGTCAGTACTGAGGGAGTGCTGCACTGTCGGAAGGTCAGTACTGAGGGAGTGCTGCACTGTCGGAGGGTCAGTACTGAGGGAGTGCTGCACTGTCGGAGGGTCAGTACTGAGGGAGTGCTGCACTGTCGGAGGGTCAGTAGTGAGGGAGTGCTGCACTGTCTCAGGGTCAGTACTGAGTGATTGCTGCACTGTCGGAAGGTCAGTACTGAGGGAGTGCTGCACTGTCGGAGGGTCAGTACTGAGGGAGTGCTGCACTGTCGGAGGGTCAGTACTGAGGGAATGCTGCACTGTCTCAGGGTCAGTACTGAGGGAGTGCTGCACTGTCTCAGGGTCATTACTGAGGGAGTGCTGCAGTGTCGGAGGGTCAGTACTGATGGAGTGCTGCACTGTGTCAGGGTCAGTTCTGAGGGAGTGCTGCACTGTCGGAGGGTCAGTACTGATGGAGTGCTGCACTGTCTCAGGGTCAGTACTGAGGGAATGCTGCACTGTCTCAGGGTCAGTACTGAGGGAGTGCTGCACTGTCGGAGGGTCAGTACTGAGGGAGTGCTGCACTGTCGGAGGGTCAGTACTGATGGAGTGCTGCACTGTCGGAGGGTCAGTACTGAGGGAGTGCTGCACTGTCTCAGGGTCAGTACTGAGGGAGTGCTGCACTGTCGGAGGGTCAGTACTGAGGGAGTGCTGCACTGTCGGAGGGTCAGTACTGAGGGAGTGCTGCACTGTCAGAAGGTCAGTACTGAGGGAGTGCTGCACATGTCGGAGGGTCAGTACTGAGGGAGTGCTGCACTGTCGGAGGGTCAGTACTGATGGAGTGCTGCACTGCTGCAGTCGTTTCAATCACTCTCACACTCTCTCTCTCTCTCTCTCTCTCTCTCTGCAGTTGACTGCGATCTGCAGGATGAACGTTTTACCCTCATCTTTACTCTTGGTTCCTTCATGAACAACTTTATGACACTGCCAAGTGGCTTCTTGTTTGACCACTTTGGCACCATGGTAACCCGTTTCCTGGGCATGTGAGTCCTTCAACCTTTCCGGGCTGTTCGGTGGGGGTGGGGGTGGGGGAGGGGTTGCAGACAGATGGAGGGGCGGGAGGGGGGCAGGGAGATGGAAGGGCAGGAGGGGGGTAGGCTCAGCCATGGCACTGCCTGGGGACCCCAGTCTGGTTTGTGCCAGGGTAATGAGGTCTTCACCTCCAGCCTGTGACCCCGGAGGGATGGGAAAAGGACTGGAGGATATTTCCAGTCATTTGCGACACAGTAGGAGGCCATTCGGCCCATCGAGTCCATGCTGGCTCTCTGTAGAACAATCCAGTCAGTCCCACTCTCCCCCCCGCTCTATCCCCGTAGCCCTGCCAGTTTATTCCCCTCAGGTGCCCATCCAATTTCCTTCTGAAAGCATTCACCGTCTCTGCTTCCACCACCCTTGTAGGCAGTGAGTTCCAGGTCATTACCACTCGCTGTGTAAAAAAGTTCCTCCTCCCCACCCCCCCCACTCCCCCGCATCTCTTACCCAAGACCTTCAATCTGTGTCCCCTAGTCCTTGTACCATCAGCTAATGGGAACAGATTTTCTTTGTCTTCCTTATCTAAACCTGTCAGAATCTTGTACACTCGATCAAATCACCCCTCAATCTCCTTTACTCCAAGGAGAACAACCCCAGCTTCTCCAATCAACGTGATGAAGGACCTAATTCAGTCCTACAGAGGACGAGACACTGGAGGGTTCAAACACTGAAGAGTTAAGGAGCTGTTCGATTACTGGCCGTTTACTGTAGACCCTGACACAGTGAAACATAGAAACATAGAAAATAGGAGCAGGAGTAGGCCATTCGGCCCATCGAGCCTTCTCCGCCATTCATTATGATCATGGCTGATCATCCAACTCAGTAACCTGTTCCCGCTTTCCCCCCATACCCTTTTTAATCCCTTTAGACCCAAGAGCTATATCTAACTCCTTCTTGAAAACATACAATGTTTTACCCTCAACTGCTTTCTGTGGTAGTGAATTCCACAGGCTCACCACTCTCTGGGTGAAGAAATTTCTCCTAATCTCAGTCCTGAAAGGTTTACCCCATATCCTTAGACTATGACCCCTGGTTCTGGACTTCCCCACCATCGGGAACATCCTTCCTGCATCTACCCTGTCAAGTCCTGTTAGAATTTTATAGGTTTCTATGAGATCCCCCCTCACTCTTCTGAACTCCAGCGAATATAATCCGAACCGACTCAATCTCTCCTCATACGTCAGTCCCGCCATCCCAGGAATCAGTCTGGTAAACCTTCGCTGCACTCCCTCTATAGCAAGAACATCCTTCCTCAGATAAGGAGACCAAAACTGCCCACAATATTCCAGGTGGGGCCTCACCAGGACCCTTTATAATTGCAGCAAGACATCCCTGCTCCTGTACTTAAATCCTCTCGCTATGAAGGCCAACATACCATTTGCCTTTTTTACCGCCTGTTGCACCTGCATGCTTACCTTCAGCGACTGGTGTACGAGAACACCCTGGTCTTGCTGCATATTCCCCTCTCTCAGTTTATAGCCGTTCAGATAATAATCTGCCTTCCTGTTTTTGCTACCAAAGTGGATGATCTCACATTTATCCACATTATACTGCATCTGCCATGCATTTGCCCACTCACTCAACTTGTCCAAAACACCCTGAAGCCTCTCTGCATCCTCCTCACAACTCACCCTCCCACCCAGTTTTGTGTCATCTGCAAATTTGGAGATATTACATTTAGTTCCCTCATCTAAATCATTAATGTATATTGTGAATAGCTGGGGTCCTAGCACTGATCCCTGCGGTACCCCACTAGTCACTGCCTGCCAGTCGGAAAAAGACCCGTTTATCCCTACACTTGGTTTCCAACCAATTTTCTGTCCATCGCAATACACTACCCCCAATCCCATGCGCTTTAACTTTACATGCTAATCTCTTATATGGGACTTTGTCGAAAGCCTTCTGAAAGTCCAAATAAACCACATCCACTGGCTCCCCCTCATCAACTCTACTAGTTACATCCTCGAAGAATTCTAGTAGATTTGTCAAGCTTGATTTCCCTTTCGTAAATCCATGCTGACTCTGTCCAATTCTACCACTGTTCTCTAAGTGCTCTGCTATAAAATCTTTGATAATGGACTCTAGAATTTTCCCCATTACCGATGTCACTCTGACTGGTCTATAATTCCCTGATTTCTCTCTACCTCCCTGTTTAAACAGTTGGGTTACATTAGCTACCCTCCAATCTGTAGGAACTGTTCCAGAGTCTATAGAATCTTGGAAGATGACCACCAATGCATCCACTATTTCTAGGGCCACTTCCTTAAGTCCTCTGGGATGTAGATTATCAGGCACTGGGGATTTATCGGCCTTCAATCCCAACAATTTCCCCAACACCATTTCTCTACGCATACTGATTTCCCGGCAAATTGCAGGGCAACATCGAAACGATACGGTAGAATTAGACGGGGCCTTCACTGAATTACTGATTCCTTTTCTAACAGTGAAGACAATGAAGAATTACGAAGACGGGTTGTCCAACAATGGAAGTTTGCATTTCTGTAATAATAATAGAGGCAGAAAGTGCTGGAAATACTCAGCAGGTCTGGCAGCATCTGTGGAGAGAGAAGCAGAGTTAACGTTTCAGGTCAGTGACCTTTCATCAGAACTCTGCTGAACTGAACGAAGGGTCACTGACCTGAAACATTAACTCTGTTTCTCTCTCCACAGATGCTGCCAGACCTGCTGAGTATTTCCAGCACTTTCTGCCTCTATTATTATTACAGCAAAGCCACTCAGTTGCATCCAGGAAAGTGGCTCACCATTGACTTCTCAAGGGGGCAGTTAGGGATGGACAATAAATGTCAGTGATGCCCACATCCTGTGAATGAATAATGCAAAAGAAAATTCCCCTCAAAGTTTTTTTTGATGCCATTTCAGCACCCTTCAAATCTTGCTCCTAATAATTATCCACTGTCGGTCTGTGTGTGTCTCTGTGTATCTGTGTCTGTCTGAAGCACTGCAGGTGAGAGCAGCACTGTGTGAAATTCACCGAGACTCCCTTGCTCTCCCCGCCCTCCTTGGCATCGCGACTGCATCCCTTGAAAAGGCTGCAGCAAGTGGCTCGTGTCCCGCTAACCCCTACTTCTGGCTGCTCTCCGGTCTGTTTTAAGCCCTATCGCAGCCTCCCCACAGCGTGGAGTAGGGTGTAGAATGACACATCACTTCACCCGAGTCACTACCACACTCAGTGGGTCCTGTGCTCCCTGCTATATTGAGATCTCTCCAGCTGTCTGCCTATTTTCACTTCCCCTTGTGCTATGCCCTGGACTCACGGGATCTCTCCTCTTTCTTCCTGCATGCCGATTACTCAGCTTCCCCCTTTGTGACCCACCAAACCACCCATAGACTGATCAAACGTGCCCTTTCCACCACAACCGTCTGTTACTTTCACTGTGGGCCAGTTCCTCTCACTCTTATATGCAAACGCACACACAAACCCTCAACTCTGCTTTTCCTTTCACACTCACTCTTCGCTTTCTTTCATTCCTTCTCTCTCCTTCTCGACTCTCTCTCTTTCCTCCCTCTCTCTCACTCTCTCCCCATCTCTCCCTCTCTCCCCGTCTCTCTGTCTCTCTCCTTTCCTTTCTCTTTCTCTCCTTCTCCCCCTCCCTCCTCTTTCTCCCTCTCTCTCCTTTCTCTCTCTCTCTCTCTCTCTCCTTTCCCCTTCCCCTCTCTACTATAGACCCCCAAACAGTCAGAGGGAGATAGAAGAGCAGATATGTAGGCAAATCTCTGAGAAGTGCAGGAACAATAGGGCAATAATAGGAGGGGATTTTAATTACCCCAGTATTAACTGGGATAGTTTTAGTGTGAAAGGAATTGAAGGAGCAGAATTCTTGAGGTACATTCAGGAGAACTTTTTTGCCCGGTATGTAGCAAAACCAACAAGAGTGGGTGCAGTTTTAGACTTAGTTTTAGGAAATGAAGCTGGGCAGGTGGAAGGAGTGGCAGTGGGAGAGCATTTTGGTGATAGTGATCATAATTCAGTCAGTTTTACCATAATTATGGAAAAGGACAGAGGTAGAACAGGAGTTAGAGTTCTCAATTGGGGCAAGGCCAATTTTACTAAACTGAGGAGTGATTTAGTGAAAGTGGATTGGAAACAGATACTTGTAGGAACATAGGAAGATAGGAACAGGAGTAGGCCATTCAGCCCCTCGAGCCTGTCCCGCCATTCAATGAGATCGTGGCTGATCCACGGCCTAATTCCATATACCTGCCTTGTGCCCATATCCCTTAATATCTTTACTTAACAAAAATCTATCTATCTCAGATTTAAAATTAACAACTGTTCTAGCTTCAACTGCTGTTTGTGGGAGAGAGTTCCAAACCTCTACCACCTTTTGCGTGAAGAAGTGCTTCCGAACATCTCTCCTGAACGGTCTGGCCCTAATTTTTAGACCATGCCCCCTAGTTTTAGAATCTCCAACCAGTGGAAATAGTTTATCTTTATCTAGCCTGTCTTTTCCTGTTAATATCTTGAAGACTTCGATCAGATCACCCCTTAACCCTCTAAATTCTAGCGAAAACAGGCCTAATTTGTGTAATCTCTCCTCGTAACTTAACCCCTGTAGTCCAGGTATCATTTTTGTAAACCTACATTGCACTCCCTCCAAGGCCAACATATCCTAAGGTGTGGTGCCCAGAACTGCTCACAGTACTCCAAGTGGGGTCTAACCAGGGTTCTGTACAGCTGCAGCATAACCTCTGTGTCTTTATACTCCAATCCTCTAGATATAAAGGCTAGCGTTCCATTAGCCTTTCTGATTATTTTCTGCACTTGCACGTGGCATTTTAAAGATCTATGCACCTGAACCCCAAGTCTCTTTGGACATCCACTGTACTTAACCTCTTCCCGTTAAGAAAGTACCCTGCTCGATCCTTTTTGGTCCAAAATGGAACCTCACACTTGCCTGCATTGAAATCCATCTGCCACAGTTTTGCCCATTCACCTAGTCTGTCAATATCTCTTTGCAATTTTATGCTATCATCTAGACTGTCTACAATGCCGCCTAACTTTGTATCATCAGCAAATTTGGATATATGACTTACTATGCCATCATCCAAGTCGTAAGTGAATAATGTGAATAATTGAGGCTCCAACACAGATCCCTGTGGGACACCACTAGTTACATCCTAGCCAGTCAGAGTACTTACCCATTATCCCCACTCTCTGCCGCCTACAACTCAACCAACTTTCTAATCATGTCAATAATTTGCCCTCAACTCCATGGGCTTCTACCTTAGTTAACAGTCTCTTATGTGGGACTTTATCAAATGTCTTCTGGAAGTCCATATAATTAACATCCATAGACATTCCCCTGTCCATTACCTTAGTCACCTCTTCAAAAAATTCAATGAGATTTATCAGGTATGACCTTCCCGTCCTGAATCCATGCAGGCTGTCCCTGATTAACTGAAATTTTTCTAGGTGTTCAGTCACCCTATCCTTGATTACAGACTCCAGCAACTTGCCCACCACAGATGTCAGGCTAACTGGTCTGTAATTTCCTTGGTTCATCCTTTTACCCTTCTTAAAAAGTGGAGTGACATGTGCAACTTTCCAATCCAGAGGGACCACTCCTGAATCTAGGGAACTCTGAAAGACTATAGTTAGGGCATCTACAATGTGTTCCCCTACTTCCTTTAACACCCTTGGATGGAAACTGTCAGGTCCTGGGGATTTCTCACTCTTTAGTTCCATTAACTTCCTTGTTACTGATATTTTACTTACGTTAATTGTATTAAGTCCCTGTCCATCGGCTATTAATTTTTTCGGGACCTCCGACAAGTTATCCTCCTTTTCAATTGTAAATACTGAGACAAAGTAATTGTTCAACATGTCTGCCGTTTCCCCATTATTAATGACAATATCTCCATTTTCAGCTTTTAGTGGGTCCACATTGCTCTTGACCACCCGTTTTCCCTTTATGTAACTATAACATTTCTTCTTATTGATTTCGATGTCCCTTGCAAGTTTCCTTTCATAATCTCTTTTAGTAGCTCTTATAAGCTGCTTTGTGACCCTTTGCTGGTCTTTGTATCGATCCCATTCAGCCGGATCTGTGCTGCGTTTTGCATTTTTGAAAGCTCTTTCTTTTAGTTTTGTGCTATCCCTAATCTCTTTAGTTGTCCATGGCTGTTTTTTCTGTGAAGTGGAGCTTTTTCCTCTTAGGGGTATATACTCACTCTGTATTTCGTTAAATGTTTCTTTAAATATTCTCCACTGTTCTTCAGTCATTTGACCCGTTAACAGATCTACCCAGTTTGCCGTGGACAGTCTCTGTCTCATCCCGATAAAGTCAGCATTACCCATCTCTAAAATTCTAGTAGCTGAAGGTACTAGGTAAATCAGTGTCAGAGCAGTGGGAGGTATTCAAAGGGGAGATTCAAGGGGTTCAGAGTAAACATGTTCCCACAAAGAGAAAGGGTGAGACGGCCCCATGGATGTCAAGGAGCAGACAGGATAAGATAAGGCAGCAAAGGAAAGAACAACTTGATCGAATTTTTTGAAGAAGTAACAAGGAAGATAGATGAGGGGAGTGCAATAGATATGGTCCACATGGATTTTAGCAAGGCTTTTGACAAGGTCCCACATGGCAGACTGGTTTAAAAATAAAATCCCATGGGATCCAGGGAAACGCAGCAAGGTGGATACAAAATTGGCTCAGTGGCAGGGAACAAAGGGTAATTGTTGACGGGTGTTTTAGTGACTGGAGGGCTGTTTCCAGTGGCGTTCCGCAGGGCTCAGTACAGGGTCCCCTGCTTTTTGTGGTATATATTAACGATTTGGACGTAAATGTAAGGGACATGATCGAGAAGTTTGCAGACAACACAAAGATTGGCCGGGTGGTAGATAGTGAGGAGGATAGCTGTCGGCTGCAGAAAGATATCGAAGGTCTGGTCAGATGGGCAGAAAAGTGGCAAATGGAATTTAACCTGGAGAAGTGTGAGGTGATGCATTTGGGGAGGTCAAACAAGGCAAAGGGATACACGATCAATGGGAAAATACTGAGAGGTGTAGAGGAAGTGAGGGACCTTGGAGTGAATGTCCACAGATCACTGAAGGTAGCAGGACAGGTTGATAAGGTGGTTAAGAAGGCATATGGAATGCTTTCCTTTATTAGGCGAGGTATAGAATACAAGATCAGGGAGGTTATGCTGGAACTGTATAAATCATTGGTTAGGCCACAACTTGAGTACTGTGTGCAGTTCTGGTCACCTCATTACAGAAAGGATGTAATTGCACTAGAGAGGGTACAGAGGAGATTTACGAGGATGTTGCCAGGACTGGAAAAATGCATCTATGAGGAAAGATTGGATAGGCTGGGGTTATTCTCCTTGGAACACAGAAGGCTGAGGGGAGATCTGATTGAAATGTACAAAATGTTGAGGGGCCTGGATAGAGTGGAGGTTAAGGGCCTATTCACCTTAGCAGAGAGGTCAGTGACGAGGGGGCATAGATTTAAAGTGGTTGGTAGAAAAATTAGAGGGGAGATGAGGAAACACCTTTTCACGCAGAGGGTGGCGGGGGTCTGCAACTCACTGCCTGAAAGGGGAGTTGAGGCAGAAACCCTCAACTCATTCAAAAGAATTCTGGATGTTAAAAGAGGTAGCTATGGAGATAGTGGATGCATTGGTGATCATTTTCCAAAATTCTATAGATTCTGGAACGGTTCCTGCAGATTGGAAGGTCGCAATTGTCATCCCACTATTGAAGAAGGGAGGGAGAGAGAAAACAGGGAATTACAGACCTGTTAGCCTTACATCAGTTTCTGGGAAAATGCTAGAATCTCTTCTAAAACATGTGATAAATGGATACTTGTGGATAATAATGATCTGATTGGGCAGAGTCAACATGGATTTTGTTTTAAATTCATTCATGTGATGTGGGCGTCACTGGCCAGGCCAGCATTTATTGCCCATCCCTAATTGCCCTTGAGAAGGTGGTGGTGAGCTGCCTTCTGGAACAGCTGCAGTCCATGTGGGGTAGGTACACCCACAGTGCTGTTAGGAAGGGAGTTCCAGGATTTTGACCCAGCGACAGTGAAGGAATGGCGATATAGTTCCAAGTCAGGATGGTGTGTGACTTGGAGGGGAACTTGCACATGGTGATGTTCCCATGCATCTTCTGCCCTTGTCCTTCTAGTTGGTAGAGGTTGCAGGTTTGGAAGGTGCTGTCTAAGGAGCCTTGGTGCATTGCTGCAGTGCATCTTGTAGATGGTACACACTGCTGCCACTGTGCGTCGGTGGTGGAGGAAGTGAATGTTTGTAGATGGGGTGCCAATCAAGCGGGCTGCTTTGTCCTGGATGGTGTCGAGCTTCTTGAGTGTTGTTGGCGCTGCACCCATCCAGGCAAGTGGAGAGTATTCCATCACACTCCTGACTTGTGCCTTGTAGATGGTGGACAGGCTTTGGGGAGTCAGGAGGTGAGTTACTCGCCACAGGATTCCTCGCCTCTGACCTGCTCTTGTAACCACAGTATTTATATGGCTACTCCAGTTCAGTTTCTGGTCAATGGTAACCCCTAGGATGTTGATAGTGGGGGATTCAGCGATGGTAATGCCGTTGAATGTCAAGGGGAGATGGTTGGATTCTCTCTTGTTGGAGATGGTCATTGCCTGGCACTTGTGTGGCGCAAATGTTACTTGCCACTTATCAGCCCAAGCCTGGATATTGTCCAGGTCTTGCTGCATTTCTACATGGACTGCTTCAGTATCTGAGGCGTCTCGAATGGTGCTGAACATTGTGCAATCATCAGCGAACATCCCCACTTCTGACCTTATGATTGAAGGAAGGTCATTGATGAAGCAGCTGAAGATGGTTGGGCCTAGGACACTACCTTGAGGAACTCCCACAGTGATGTCCTGGAGCTCAGATGATTGACCTCCAACAACCACAACCATCTTTCTTTGCATGAGGTATGACTCCAACCGGCAGAGAGTTTTCCCCCTGATTCCCATTGACCTCAGTTTTGCGACGGATCCTTGATGCCATACTCGGTCAAATGCTGCCTTGAGGTCAAGGGCAGTCACTCTCACCTCACCTCTTGAAATCAGCTTTTTTGTCCATGTTTGAACCAAGGCTGTAATGAGGTCAGGAGCTGAGTGGCCCTGGCGGAACCCAAACTGAGCATCACTGAGCAGGTTATTGCTCAGCAAGTGCCGCTTGATGACACTGTTGATGACACCTTCCATCACTTTACTGATGATTGAGAGCAGGCTGATGGGGCGGTAATTGGCCGGGTTGGACTTGTCCTGCTTTTTGTGTACAGGACATACCTGGGCAATTTTCCACATTGCCGGGTAGCTGCCAGTGTTGTAGCTGTACTGGAACAGCTTGGCTCGGGGCACGGCAAGTTCTGGAGCACAGGTCTTCAGAACTATTGTCGGAATATTGTCAGGGACCATAGCCTTTGCAGTATCCAGTGCCTTCAGTCATTTCTTGATATCACGCGGAGTGAATCGAATTGGCTGAAATCTGGCATTGTTTTTCGGCTGGCACAGACACGATGGGCCAAGTGGCCTCTTTCTGTGCCTTAAACTTTCTATGATTCTTCGATGATTGTCCTTTCCCCTTCTCCCCTCTCTCCTCTCCCATTCCCTCTCTTTTTCTCTCTGTCTCCTTTCTTTCTCACCCTTTTCTCCCTCTCTTTCACTCCCATTTGTGTCTGCCTCTCCCTCTTCTCTTTGCCATTTTTGAACTCTCTGTTGCCCAGCAGTGCCCCCCACCCAGTCTGTCTCTGCCCCTCTCACTTCCCACATTCCACACAACAATTGCACACAAGCCTCCTCTTAGAGTCATCTCATCGCTATAGCTTCCTGCCGACGTAACTATTTTATCCGAGATGGCGGGATTTGACAATGTGTCAACATCCTTCCTTCATGCCAATTTTAAATATGGGCGCACGTGCCCTGGCAGCTGGCTGGGAACAGCCTCCCCCACGGTGACTGAGTGTTCTATACTTGGCACACAACAGTTTCCTATTCCCACATCCTCCATTGGGGCCCCATCTGCACTTTGATCTCACATCAATGATCCCATGGTCAGTACTGAGGGAGCGCCGCACTGTCGGAGGGTCAGTACTGAGGGAGTGCTGCACTGTCGGAGGGTCAGTACTGAGTGAGTGCTGCAATGTCGGAGGGTCAGTACTGAGGGAGCGCCGCACTGTCGGAGGGTCAGTACTGAGGGAGTGCTGCACTGTCGGAGGGTCAGTACTGAGTGAGTGCTGCACTGTCGGAGGGTCAGTACTGAGGGAGTGCTGCACTGTTGGAGGGTCACTACTGAGGGAGTGCCGCACTGTCGGAGTGTCAGTAGTGAGGGAGTGCCGCACTGTCGGAGGGTCAGTACTGAGGGAGTGCCGCACTGTCGGAGGGTCAGTACTGAGGGAGTGCCACACTGTCGGAGGGTCAGTACTGAGGGAGTGCTGCACTGTCGGAGGGTCAGTACTGAGGGAGTGCTGCACTGTCGGAGTGTCAGTAGTGAGGGAGTGCCGCACTGTCGGAGGGTCAGTACTGAGGGAGTGCCACACTGTCAGAGGGTCAGTATTGAGGGAGTGCTGCGCTGTCAGAGGGTCAGTACTGAGGGAGTGCCACACTGTCGGAGGGTCAGTACTGAGGGAGTGCCGCACTGTCGGAGTGTCAGTAGTGAGGGAGTGCCGTACTGTCGGAGGGTCAGTACTGAGGGAGTGCCGCACTGTCGGAATTTCAGTACTGAGGGAATGCCGTACTGTCGGAGGGTCAGTACTGAGGGAGTGCCGCACTGTCGGAATTTCAGTTCTGAGGGAGTGCCGCTTTTTGGAGGTGCCCTCTTTAAGACGCTCTCTCAGGTGGTGTAAAAGATCCCATGGCCACTATTGGTAAGAAAAGCAGGGGAGAGTTCACCCCGGTGCCCTCGGCCTCATATCCCTTAACCAACATCACTTTTACACAAGCACATTATCTGGTGAACATCTGGTAGTTATTTGTGAGTTCTTGCTGTGCGCAAATTGCCTGCTGTGTTTCTGACTACATCCATGACTACACTTCAAAACGTATTTATAGAATCATACAATCAAATTGCAGGAGGCCATTCGACCCACCGTATCTGTGCTGTCTCTTTGAACGAGCTACCCCATTCGTCCCACACTCCCCTCCTGCTCTTTCCCCCACTGCCCTGTAAATTTCTCCCCATCCAGTATTTCTCCGATTCTCCCTTTTGAAAGTTCCTGTTGAATCTGCTTCCACCGCCCTTTCAGGCAGCTCGTTCCAGATCACAACAACTCACTGTGTAAAAAAACATTTCTCCTCATCTCCCCCTCTGCCGAACATCTTCAATCTGTGTCCCTCTGGTTACCGACCCTCCTGCCGCCGGAAACAGTTTATCCTCATTTACTCGATCAAAACCCCTCGTAATTCTGAACGCCCCGATTAAATCTCCTCTTACCCTTCTCTGCTCGAAGGAGAACAATCCCAGTTTCTCCAGTCTCTCCACATTCGGTGAACTCCCTCACCCCTGAGACCGTTCTGGTTACTCTTCTCCCCTGCCATCCCCGACATCTTTTCTCAGGTGCGGTGCCTGGAATTGCACGAGACACTCCAACTGAGGCCGAACCCAGGGGTTTATAAAGTGTTTCACAATAATTTACTTTCTTTTGTACTCTGTGTCTCTGTTTATAAAGTACGTTCCTTGGTTGCAAATCGCGTTGGGACCTTGTGAGCTGGCAAAGGCCGCTTGATATCGGAGAGCTAATTCATTTCATGGGGAACGGGGTGAAGGGGGAAGAGAAGGTGGGGATGAGCGGAGGGGGCCTGGTACAAAACATATTGTTTTTCTATCTCCGCAGATCGCTGTACACTACAGCCACACTGATGATCGCATTCTCCACTGCTGGTGAGTTTTAGCTCTCTCCGCAATCCCTTGGCAGGGGGAAGGGGCAAATCCCAGGTGTCCGAGAGAGAGACAGGGAGTTCTCCCAGGCTGAGGGGAACAATCAGTAAGAGAGCCGGGGCTTCCCGTTTCCCATCTCCCCACTCCTCACCCAACCACCTCCTCCACTCGCTCATTGGCTCAACGCCTAAGAACTGGGGCACGCAGACCCTCGCACACATGCATGTGGGCGCGACTCGATAGCACTCCCGCAGGCTGCTGTGGGCTGCCCGCCCTGCGCGCAGCTGCAGACCAGGCGCACCACACCGAGGAGATGCATCTCCCGGTCGAACAGTTTGCACGACAGGCACTGGCTGAGAGATGAATGCTGGGACACCAGAAATGAGGAGTCCCCCCATCATCGTCTCAGCCCCTCAATTCCTTTTCTTCCACTGGAGGCCATGGGAACAAAGAGTAAGGGTGGCAGATGGCTGGTGTTTACAACCGGCACCCAGGACTAATAATCCAGGGTACAGAAGTGTGGGCAGTTATGTTAATGGACTAATAATCCAGGGTACAGTAGTGTAGGGTGTTATGTTAATGGACTAATAATCCAGGGTTATTGTGAAGCGCCACTCCAGGCGCTGCTTCACAAACCACTGACCACCTCCAGGCGCGTATCCATTGTCTCTCGAGATAAGGAGGCCCAAAAGAATCCAGGGTACAGTAGTGTAGGGTGTTATGTTACTGGACGAATAATCCAGGGTACAGTAGTGTAGGGTGTTATGTTAATGGACTAATAATCCAGGGTACAGTAGTGTAGGGTGTTATGTTACTGGACTAATAATCCAGGGTACAGTAGTGTAGGGTGTTATGTTAATGGACTAATAATCCAGGGTACAGTAGTGTAGGGTGTTATGTTACTGGACGAATAATCCAGGGTACAGTAGTGTAGGGTGTTATGTTAATGGACTAATAATCCAGGGTACAGTAGTGTAGGGTGTTATGTTACTGGACTAATAATCCAGGGTACAGTAGTGTAGGGTGTTATGTTAATGGACTAATAATCCAGGGTACAGTAGTGTAGGGTGCTATGTTACTGGACTAATAATCCAGGGTACAGTAGTGTAGGGTGTTATGTTAATGGACTAATAATCCAGGGTACAGTAGTGTAGGGTGTTATGTTATTGGACTAATAATCCAGGGTACAGTAGTGTAGGGTGTTATGTTAATGGACTAATAATCCAGGGTACAGTAGTGTAGGGTGTTATGTTAATGGACTAATAATCCAGGGTACAGTAGTGTAGGGTGTTATGTTATTGGACTAATAATCCAGGGTTCAGTAGTGTAGGGTGTTATGTTAATGGACTAATAATCCAGGGTACAGTAGTGTAGGGTGTTATGTTACTGGACTAATAATCCAGGGTACAGTAGTGTAGGGTGTTATGTTATTGGACTAATAATCCAGAGTACAGTAGTGTAGGGTGTTATGTTACTGGACTAATAATCCAGGGTACAGTAGTGTAGGATGTTATGTTATTGGACTAATAATCCAGAGTACAGTAGTGTAGGGTGTTATGTTACTGGACTAATAATCCAGGGTACAGTAGTGTAGGGTGTTATGTTATTGGACTAATAATCCAGGGTACAGTAGTGTAGGATGTTATGTTACTGGACTAATAATCCAGGGTACAGTAGTGTAGGGTGTTATGTTAATGGACTAATAATCCAGGGTACAGTAGTGTAGGGTGTTATGTTACTGGACTAATAATCCAGGGTACAGTAGTGTAGGGTGTTATGTTACTGGACTAATAATCCAGGGTACAGTAGTGTAGGGTGTTAAGTTATTGGACTAATAATCCAGGGTACAGTAGTGTAGGGTGTTATGTTACTGGACTAATAATCCAGGGTACAGTAGTGTAGGGTGTTATGTTATTGGACTAATAATCCAGGGTACAGTAGTGTAGGGTGTTAAGTTATTGGACTAATAATCCAGGGTACAGTAGTGTAGGGTGTTATGTTAATGGACTAATAATCCAGGGTACAGTAGTGTAGGGTGTTATGTTAATGGACTAATAATCCAGGGTACAGTAGTGTAGGGTGTTATGTTAATGGACTAATAATCCAGGGTACAGTAGTGTAGGGTGTTATGTTATTGGACTAACAATCCAGGGTACAGTAGTGTAGGGTGTTATGTTAATGGACTAATAATCCAGGGTACAGTAGTGTAGGGTGTTATGTTAATGGACTAATAATCCAGGGTACAGTAGTGTAGGGTGTTATGTTAATGGACTAATAATCCAGGGTACAGTAGTGTAGGGTGTTATGTTATTGGACTAATAATCCAGGGTACAGTAGTGTAGGGTGTTATGTTAATGGACTAATAATCCAGGGTACAGTAGTGTAGGGTGTTATGTTATTGGACTAATAATCCAGGGTACAGTAGTGTAGGGTGTTATGATATTGGACTAATAATCCAGGGTACAGTAGTGTAGGGTGTTATGTTATTGGACTAATAATCCAGGGTACAGTAGTGTAGGGTGTTATGTTAATGGACTAATAATCCAGGGTACAGTAGTGTAGGGTGTTATGTTATTGGACTAATAATCCAGGGTACAGTAGTGTAGGGTGTTATGTTACTGGACTAATAATCCAGGGTACAGTAGTGTAGGGTGTTATGTTATTGGACTAATAATCCAGGGTACAGTAGTGTAGGGTGTTATGTTAATGGACTAATAATCCAGGGTACAGTAGTGTAGGGTGTTATGTTATTGGACTAATAATCCAGGGTACAGTAGTGTAGGGTGTTATGTCACTGGACTAATAATCCAGGGTACAGTAGTGTAGAGTGTTATGTTAATGGACTAATAATCCAGGGTACAGTAGTGTAGGGTGTTATGTTATTGGACTAATAATCCAGGGTACAGTAGTGTAGGGTGTTATGTTATTGGACTAATAATCCAGGGTACAGTAGTGTAGGGTGTTATGTTATTGGACTAATAATCCAGGGTACAGTAGTGTAGGGTGTTATGTTAATGGACTAATAATCCAGGGTACAGTAGTGTAGGGTGTTATGTTACTGGACTAATAATCCAGGGTACAGTAGTGTAGGGTGTTATGTTATTGGACTAATAATCCAGGGTACAGTAGTGTAGGGTGTTATGTTATTGGACTAATAATCCAGGGTACAGTAGTGTAGGGTGTTATGTTATTGGACTAATAATCCAGGGTACAGTAGTGTAGGGTGTTATGTTACTGGACTAATAATCCAGGGTACAGTAGTGTAGGGTGTTATGTTATTGGACTAATAATCCAGGGTACAGTAGTGTAGGGTGTTAAGTTATTGGACTAATAATCCAGGGTACAGTAGTGTAGGGTGTTATGTTATTGAACTAATAATCCAGGGTACAGTAGTGTAGGGTGTTATGTTATTGAACTAATAATCCAGGGTACAGTAGTGTAGGGTGTTATGTTAATGGACTAATAATCCAGGGTACAGTAGTGTAGGGTGTTATGTTATTGGACTAATAATCCAGGGTACAGTAGTGTAGGGTGTTATGTTATTGGACTAATAATCCAGGGTACAGTAGTGTAGGATGTTATGTTATTGGACTAATAATCCAGGGTACAGTAGTGTAGGGTGTTATGTTAATGGACTAATAATCCAGGGTACAGTAGTGTAGAGTGTTATGTTACTGGACTAATAATCCAGGGTACAGTAGTGTAGGGTGTTATGTTATTGGACTAATAATCCAGAGTACAGTAGTGTAGGGTGTTATGTTACTGGACTAATAATCCAGGGTACAGTAGTGTAGGGTGTTATGTTACTGGACTAATAATCCAGGGTACAGTAGTGTAGGATGTTATGTTATTGGACTAATAATCCAGAGTACAGTAGTGTAGGGTGTTATGTTACTGGACTAATAATCCAGGGTACAGTAGTGTAGGGTGTTATGTTATTGGACTAATAATCCAGGGTACAGTAGTGTAGGATGTTATGTTACTGGACTAATAATCCAGGGTACAGTAGTGTAGAGTGTTATGTTAATGGACTAATAATCCAGGGTACAGTAGTGTAGGGTGTTATGTTATTGGACTAATAATCCAGGGTACAGTAGTGTAGGATGTTATGTTACTGGACTAATAATCCAGGGTACAGTAGTGTAGGGTGTTATGTTACTGGACTAATAATCCAGGGTACAGTAGTGTAGGGTGTTATGTTACTGGACTAATAATCCAGGGTACAGTAGTGTAGGGTGTTAAGTTATTGGACTAATAATCCAGGGTACAGTAGTGTAGGGTGTTAAGTTATTGGACTAATAATCCAGGGTACAGTAGTGTAGGGTGTTATGTTATTGGACTAATAATCCAGGGTACAGTAGTGTAGGGTGTTAAGTTATTGGACTAATAATCCAGGGTACAGTAGTGTAGGGTGTTATGTTATTGGACTAATAATACAGGGTACAGTAGTGTAGGGTGTTATGTTAATGGACTAATAATCCAGGGTACAGTAGTGTAGGGTGTTATGTTAATGGACTAATAATCCAGGTTACAGTAGTGTAGGGTGTTATGTTAATGGACTAATAATCCAGGGTACAGTAGTGTAGGGTGTTATGTTATTGGACTAACAATCCAGGGTACAGTAGTGTAGGGTGTTATGTTAATGGACTAATAATCCAGGGTACAGTAGTGTAGGGTGTTATGTTAATGGACTAATAATCCAGGGTACAGTAGTGTAGGGTGTTATGTTATTGGACTAATAATCCAGGGTACAGTAGTGTAGGGTGTTATGTTAATGGACTAATAATCCAGGGTACAGTAGTGTAGGGTGTTATGTTATTGGACTAATAATCCAGGGTACAGTAGTGTAGGGTGTTATGTTATTGGACTAATAATCCAGGGTACAGTAGTGTAGGGTGTTATGTTATTGGACTAATAATCCAGGGTACAGTAGTGTAGGGTGTTATGTTAATGGACTAATAATCCAGGGTACAGTAGTGTAGGGTGTTATGTTACTGGACTAATAATCCAGGGTACAGTAGTGTAGGGTGTTATGTTATTGGACTAATAATCCAGGGTACAGTAGTGTAGGGTGTTATGTTACTGGACTAATAATCCAGGGTACAGTAGTGTAGGGTGTTATGTTATTGGACTAATAATCCAGGGTACAGTAGTGTAGGGTGTTATGTTATTGGACTAATAATCCAGGGTACAGTAGTGTAGGGTGTTATGTTAATGGACTAATAATCCAGGGTACAGTAGTGTAGGGTGTTATGTTATTGGACTAATAATCCAGGGTACAGTAGTGTAGGGTGTTATGTTATTGGACTAATAATCCAGGGTACAGTAGTGTAGGGTGTTATGTTACTGGACTAATAATCCAGGGTACAGTAGTGTAGGGTGTTATGTTACTGGACTAATAATCCAGGGTACAGTAGTGTAGAGTGTTATGTTATTGGACTAATAATCCAGGGTACAGTAGTGTAGGGTGTTATGTTATTGGACTAATAATCCAGGGTACAGTAGTGTAGGGTGTTATGTTACTGGACTAATAATCCAGGGTACAGTAGTGTAGGGTGTTATGTTACTGGACTAATAATCCAGGGTACAGTAGTGTAGAGTGTTATGTTACTGGACTAATAATCCAGGGTACAGTAGTGTAGGGTGTTATGTTACTGGACTAATAATCCAGGGTACAGTAGTGTAGAGTGTTATGTTATTGGACTAATAATCCAGGGTACAGTAGTGTAGGGTGTTATGTTAATGGACTAATAATCCAGGGTACAGTAGTGTAGGGTGTTATGTTACTGGACTAATAATCCAGGGTACAGTAGTGTAGGGTCTTATGTTATTGGACTAATAATCCAGGGTACAGTAGTGTAGGGTGTTATGTTATTGGACTAATAATCCAGGGTACAGTAGTGTAGGGTGTTATGTTATTGGACTAATAATCCAGGGTACAGTAGTGTAGGGTGTTATGTTATTGGACTAATAATCCAGGGTACAGTAGTGTAGGGTGTTATGTTACTGGACTAATAATCCAGGGTACAGTAGTGTAGGGTGTTATGTTACTGGACTAATAATCCAGGGTACAGTAGTGTAGGGTGTTAAGTTATTGGACTAATAATCCAGGGTACAGTAGTGTAGGGTATTATGTTATTGTACTAATAATCCAGGGTACAGTAGTGTAGGGTGTTATGTTATTGAACTAATAATCCAGGGTACAGTAGTGTAGGGTGTTATGTTAATGGACTAATAATCCAGGGTACAGTAGTGTAGGGTGTTATGTTATTGGACTAATAATCCAGGGTACAGTAGTGTAGGGTGTAATGTTATTGGACTAATAATCCAGGGTACAGTAGTGTAGGATGTTATGTTATTGGACTAATAATCCAGGGTACAGTAGTGTAGGGTGTTATGTTAATGGACTAATAATCCAGGGTACAGTAGTGTAGAGTGTTATGTTACTGGACTAATAATCCAGGGTACAGTAGTGTAGGGTGTTATGTTAATGGACTAATAATCCAGGGTACAGTAGTGTAGAGTGTTATGTTACTGGACTAATAATCCAGGGTACAGTAGTGTAGGGTGTTATGTTACTGGACTAATAATCCAGGGTACAGTAGTGTAGGGTGTTATGTTACTGGACTAATAATCCAGGGTACAGTAGTGTAGAGTGTTATGTTACTGGACTAATAATCCAGGGTACAGTAGTGTAGAGTGTTATGTTACTGGACTAATAATCCAGGGGACAGTAGTGTAGGGTGTTATGTTACTGGACTAATAATCCAGGGTACAGTAGTGTAGAGTGTTATGTTACTGGACTAATAATCCAGGGTACAGTAGTGTAGGGTGTTATGTTACTGGACTAATAATCCAGGGTACAGTAGTGTAGGGTGTTATGTTACTGGACTAATAATCCAGGGTACAGTAGTGTAGAGTGTTATGTTACTGGACTAATAATCCAGGGTACAGTAGTGTAGGGTGTTATGTTACTGGACTAATAATCCAGGGTACAGTAGTGTAGGGTGTTATGTTACTGGACTAATAATCCAGGGTACAGTAGTGTAGGATGTTATGTTACTGGACTAATAATCCAGGGTACAGTAGTGTAGGGTGTTATGTTATTGGACTAATAATCCAGGGTACAGTAGTGTAGGGTGTTATGTTACTTGACTAATAATCCAGGGTACAGTAGTGTAGGATGTTATGTTACTGGACTAATAATCCAGGGTACAGTAGTGTAGGGTGTTATGTTATTGGACTAATAATCCAGGGTACAGTAGTGTAGGGTGTTATGTTACTGGACTAATAATCCTGGGTACAGTAGTGTAGGGTGTTATGTTACTGGACTAATAATCCAGGGTACAGTAGTGTAGAGGGTTATGTCACTGGACTAATAATCCAGGGTACAGTAGTGTAGGGTGTTATGTTAATGGACTAATAATCCAGGGTACAGTAGTGTAGGGTGTTATGTTACTGGACTAATAATCCAGGGTACAGTAGTGTAGGGTGTTATGTCACTGGACTAATAATCCAGGGTACAGTAGTGTAGGGTGTTATGTTACTGGACTAATAATCCAGGGTACAGTAGTGTAGAGTGTTATGTCACTGGACTAATAATCCAGGGTACAGTAGTGTAGAGTGTTATGTCACTGGACTAATAATCCAGGGTACAGTAGTGTAGAGTGTTATGTCACTGGACTAATAATCCAGGGTACAGTAGTGTAGAGTGTTATGTCACTGGACTAATAATCCAGGGTACAGTAGTGTAGGATGTTATGTTAATGGACTAATAATCCAGGGTACAGTAGTGTAGGGTGTTATGTTACTGGACTAATAATCCAGGGTACAGTAGTGTAGGGTGTTATGTTACTGGACTAATAATCCAGGGTACAGTAGTGTAGGGTGTTATGTTACTGGACTAATAATCCAGGGTACAGTAGTGTAGGGTGTTATGTTACTGGACTAATAATCCAGGGTACAGTAGTGTAGGGTGTTATGTTACTGGACTAATAATCCAGGGTACAGTAGTGTAGAGTGTTATGTCACTGGACTAATAATCCAGGGTACAGTAGTGTAGGGTGTTATGTTACTGGACTAATAATCCAGGGTACAGTAGTGTAGGGTGTTATGTTACTGGACTAATAATCCAGGGTACAGTAGTGTAGGGTGTTATGTTACTGGACTAATAATCCAGGGTACAGTAGTGTAGGGTGTTATGTTACTGGACTAATAATCCAGGGTACAGTAGTGTAGGGTGTTATGTTACTGGACTAATAATCCAGGGTACAGTAGTGTAGAGTGTTATGTCACTGGACTAATAATCCAGGGTACAGTAGTGTAGGGTGTTATGTTACTGGACTAATAATCCAGGGTACAGTAGTGTAGGGTGTTATGTTACTGGACTAATAATCCAGGGTACAGTAGTGTAGAGTGTTATGTTACTGGACTAATAATCCAGGGTACAGTAGTGTAGGGTGTTATGTTACTGGACTAATAATCCAGGGTACAGTAGTGTAGAGTGTTATGTCACTGGACTAATAATCCAGGGTACAGTAGTGTAGAGTGTTATGTCACTGGACTAATAATCCAGGGTACAGTAGTGTAGGGTGTTATGTTACTGGACTAATAATCCAGGGTACAGTAGTGTAGGGTGTTATGTTACTGGACTAATAATCCAGGGTACAGTAGTGTAGGGTGTTATGTTACTGGACTAATAATCCAGGGTACAGTAGTGTAGAGTGTTATGTCACTGGACTAATAATCCAGGGTACAGTAGTGTAGGGTGTTATGTTACTGGACTAATAATCCAGGGTACAGTAGTGTAGAGTGTTATGTCACTGGACTAATAATCCAGGGTACAGTAGTGTAGAGTGTTATGTCACTGGACTAATAATCCAGGGTACAGTAGTGTAGGGTGTTATGTTACTGGACTAATAATCCAGGGTACAGTAGTGTAGGGTGTTATGTTACTGGACTAATAATCCAGGGTACAGTAGTGTAGAGTGTTATGTCACTGGACTAATAATCCAGGGTACAGTAGTGTAGGGTGTTATGTTACTGGACTAATAATCCAGGGTACAGTAGTGTAGGGTGTTCTGTTATTGGACTAATAATCCAGGGTACAGTAGTGTAGGGTGTTATGTTACTGGACTAATAATCCAGGGTACAGTAGTGTAGGGTGTTATGTTATTGGACTAACAATCCAGGGTACAGTAGTGTAGGGTGTTATGTTATTGGACTCATAATCCAGGGTACAGTAGTGTAGGGTGTTATGTTACTGGACTAATAATCCTGGGTACAGTAGTGTAGGATGTTATGTTATTGGACTAACAATCCAGGGTACAGTAGTGTAGGGTGTTATGTTACTGGACTAATAATCCAGGGTACAGTAGTGTAGGGTGTTATGTTACTGCACTAATAATCCAGGGTACAGTAGTGTAGGGTGTTATGTTACTGGACTATTAATCCAGGGTACAGTAGTGTAGGGTGTTATGTTATTGGACTAACAATCCAGGGTACAGTAGTGTAGGGTGTTATGTTACTGGACTAATAATCCAGGGTACAGTAGTGTAGGGTGTTATGTTACTGGACTAATAATCCAGGGTACAGTAGTGTAGGGTGTTATGTTACTGGACTAATAATCCAGGGTACAGTAGTGTAGGGTGTTATGTCACTGGACTAATAATCCAGGGTACAGTAGTGTAGGGTGTTATGTTATTGGACTAATAATCCAGGGTACAGTAGTGTAGGATGTTATGTTACTGGAATAATAATCCAGGGTACAGTAGTGTAGGGTGTTATGTTACTGGAATAATAATCCAGGGTACAGTAGTGTAGGGTGTTATGTTATTGGACTAATAATGCAGGGTACAGTAGTGTAGGGTGTTATGTTATTGGACTAATAATCCAGGGTACAGTAGTGTAGGGTGTTATGTTATTGGACTAATAATCCAGGGTACAGTAGTGTAGGATGTTATGTTACTGGAATAATAATCCAGGGTACAGTAGTGTAGGGTGTTATGTTATTGGACTAATAATGCAGGGTACAGTAGTGTAGGGTGTTATGTTATTGGACTAATAATGCAGGGTACAGTAGTGTAGGGTGTTATGTTATTGGACTAATAATCCAGGGTACAGTAGTGTAGGGTGTTATGTTATTGGACTAATAATGCAGGGTACAGTAGTGTAGGGTGTTATGTCACTGGACTAATAATCCAGGGTACAGTAGTGTAGGGTGTTATGTTATTGGACTAATAATGCAGGGTACAGTAGTGTAGGGTGTTATGTTACTGGAATAATAATCCAGGGTACAGTAGTGTAGGGTGTTATGTTATTGGACTAATAATCCAGGGTACAGTAGTGTAGGGTGTTATGTCACTGGACTAATAATCCAGGGTACAGTAGTGTAGGGTGTTATGTTACTGGACTAATAATGCAGGGTACAGTAGTGTAGGGTGTTATGTTACTGGAATAATAATCCAGGGTACAGTAGTGTAGGGTGTTATGTTATTGGACTAATAATCCAGGGTACAGTAGTGTAGGGTGTTATGTTACTGGACTAATAATCCAGGGTACAGTAGTGTAGGGTGTTATGTTATTGGACTAATAATCCAGGGTACAGTAGTGTAGGGTGTTATGTTACTGGACTAATAATCCAGGGTACAGTAGTGTAGGGTGTTATGTTAATGGACTAATAATCCAGGGTACAGTAGTGTAGGGTGTTATGTTAATGGACTAATAATCCAGGGTACAGTAGTGTAGGGTGTTATGTTAATGGACTAATAATCCAGGGTACAGTAGTGTAGGGTGTTATGTTACTGGACTAATAATCCAGGGTACAGTAGTGCAGGGTGTTATGTCACTGGACTAATAATCCAGGGTACAGTAGTGTAGGGTGTTATGTTACTGGAATAATAATCCAGGGTACAGTAGTGTAGGGTGTTATGTTACTGGACTAATAATCCAGGGTACAGTAGTGTAGGATGTTATGTTACTGGACTAATAATCCAGGGTACAGTAGTGTAGAGTGTTATGTTACTGGAATAATAATCCAGGGTACAGTAGTGTAGGGTGTTATGTTACTGGACTAATAATCCAGGGTACAGTAGTGTAGAGTGTTATGTTACTGGAATAATAATCCAGGGTACAGTAGTGTAGGGTGTTATGTTACTGGACTAATAATCCAGGGTACAGTAGTGTAGGGTGTTATGTTATTGGACTAATAATGCAGGGTACAGTAGTGTAGGATGTTATGTTACTGGAATAATAATCCAGGGTACAGTAGTGTAGGGTGTTATGTTATTGGACTAATAATGCAGGGTACAGTAGTGTAGGATGTTATGTTACTGGAATAATAATCCAGGGTACAGTAGTGTAGGGTGTTATGTTAATGGACTAATAATCCAGGGTACAGTAGTGTAGGGTGTTATGTTAATGGACTAATAATCCAGGGTACAGTAGTGTAGGGTGTTATGTTACTGGACTAATAATCCAGGGTACAGTAGTGTAGGGTGTTATGTTACTGGACTAATAATCCAGGGTACAGTAGTGTAGGGTGTTATGTTACTGGACTAATAATCCAGGGTACAGTAGTGCAGGGTGTTATGTCACTGGACTAATAATCCAGGGTACAGTAGTGTAGGATGTTATGTTACTGGAATAATAATCCAGGGTACAGTAGTGTAGGGTGTTATGTTAATGGACTAATAATGCAGGGTACAGTAGTGTAGGATGTTATGTTACTGGAATAATAATCCAGGGTACAGTAGTGTAGGGTGTTATGTTAATGGACTAATAATCCAGGGTACAGTAGTGTAGGGTGTTATGTTACTGGACTAATAATCCAGGGTACAGTAGTGTAGGGTGTTATGTTACTGGACTAATAATCCAGGGTACAGTAGTGTAGGGTGTTATGTTACTGGACTAATAATCCAGGGTACAGTAGTGCAGGGTGTTATGTCACTGGACTAATAATCCAGGGTACAGTAGTGTAGGGTGTTATGTTACTGGAATAATAATCCAGGGTACAGTAGTGTAGGGTGTTATGTTACTGGAATAATAATCCAGGGTACAGTAGTGTAGAGTGTTATGTTACTGGAATAATAATCCAGGGTACAGTAGTGTAGGGTGTTATGTTACTGGACTAATAATCCAGGGTACAGTAGTGTAGGGTGTTATGTTACTGGACTAATAATCCAGGGTACAGTAGTGTAGGGTGTTATGTTATTGGACTAATAATGCAGGGTACAGTAGTGTAGGGTGTTATGTTATTGGACTAATAATCCAGGGTACAGTAGTGTAGGGTGTTATGTTACTGGACTAATAATCCAGGGTACAGTAGTGTAGGGTGTTATGTTACTGGACTAATAATCCAGGGTACAGTAGTGTAGGGTGTTATGTTATTGGACTAATAATGCAGGGTACAGTAGTGTAGGATGTTATGTTACTGGACTAATAATCCAGTGTACAGTAGTGTAGGGTGTTATGTTATTGGACTAATAATGCAGGGTACAGTAGTGTAGGATGTTATGTTACTGGACTAATAATCCAGTGTACAGTAGTGTAGGGTGTTATGTTATTGGACTAATAATCCAGGGTACAGTAGTGTAGGGTGTTATGTTATTGGACTAATAATCCAGGGTACAGTAGTGTAGGGTGTTATGTTAATGGACTAATAATCCAGGGTACAGTAGTGTAGGGTGTTATGTTAATGGACTAATAATCCAGGGTACAGTAGTGTAGGATGTTATGTTACTGGACTAATAATCCAGGGTACAGTAGTGTAGGGTGTTATGTTATTGGACTAATAATCCAGGGTACAGTAGTGTAGGGTGTTATGTTATTGGACTAATAATGCAGGGTACAGTAGTGTAGGATGTTATGTTACTGGAATAATAATCCAGGGTACAGTAGTGTAGGATGTTATGTTACTGGAATAATAATCCAGGGTACAGTAGTGTAGGGTGTTATGTTACTGGAATAATAATCCAGGGTACAGTAGTGTAGGGTGTTATGTTACTGGACTAATAATCCAGGGTACAGTAGTGTAGGGTGTTATGTCACTGGACTAATAATCCAGGGTACAGTAGTGTAGGGTGTTATGTTATTGGACTAATAATGCAGGGTACAGTAGTGTAGGGTGTTATGTTACTGGACTAATAATCCAGGGTACAGTAGTGTAGGGTGTTATGTTATTGGACTAATAATCCAGGGTACAGTAGTGTAGGGTGTTATGTTATTGGACTAATAATGCAGGGTACAGTAGTGTAGGATGTTATGTTACTGGAATAATAATCCAGGGTACAGTAGTGTAGGGTGTTATGTTAATGGACTAATAATCCAGGGTACAGTAGTGTAGGATGTTATGTTACTGGAATAATAATCCAGGGTACAGTAGTGTAGGGTGTTATGTTACTGGACTAATAATCCAGGGTACAGTAGTGTAGGGTGTTATGTCACTGGACTAATAATCCAGGGTACAGTAGTGTAGGGTGTTATGTTATTGGACTAATAATGCAGGGTACAGTAGTGTAGGGTGTTATGTTACTGGACTAATAATCCAGGGTACAGTAGTGTAGGGTGTTATGTTATTGGACTAATAATCCAGGGTACAGTAGTGTAGGATGTTATGTTACTGGAATAATAATCCAGGGTACAGTAGTGTCGGGTGTTATGTTACTGGACTAATAATCCAGGGTACAGTAGTGTAGGGTGTTATGTTACTGGACTAATAATCCAGGGTACAGTAGTGTAGGGTGTTATGTTACTGGACTAATAATCCAGGGTACAGTAGTGTAGGGTGTTATGTTACTGGACTAATAATCCAGGGTACAGTAGTGTAGGGTGTTATGTTACTGGACTAATAATCCAGGGTACAGTAGTGTAGGATGTTATGTTACTGGACTAATAATCCAGGGTACAGTAGTGTCGGTTGTTATGTTACTGGACTAATAATCCAGGGTACAGTAGTGTAGGGTGTTACGTCACTGGACTAATAATCCAGGGTACAGTAGTGTAGGATGTTATGTTACTGGACTAATAATCCAGGGTACAGTAGTGTAGGGTGTTATGTTATTGGACTAATAATCCAGGGTACAGTAGTGTAGGATGTTATGTTACTGGAATAATAATCCAGGGTACAGTAGTGTAGGATGTTATGTTACTGGAATAATAATCCAGGGTACAGTAGTGTAGGGTGTTATGTTACTGGACTAATAATCCAGGGTACAGTAGTGTAGGGTGTTATGTTACTGGACTAATAATCCAGGGTACAATAGTGTAGGGTGTTATGTTACTGGACTAATAATCCAGGGTACAGTAGTGTAGAGTGTTATGTCACTGGACTAATAATCCAGGGTACAGTAGTGTAGGGTGTTATGTTACTGGACTAATAATCCAGGGTACAGTAGTGTAGGGTGTTATGTTACTGGACTAATAATCCAGGGTACAGTAGTGTAGGGTGTTATGTTACTGGACTAATAATCCAGGGTACAGTAGTGTAGGGTGTTATGTTATTGGACTAATAATGCAGGGTACAGTAGTGTAGGGTGTTATGTCACTGGACTAATAATCCAGGGTACAGTAGTGTAGGGTGTTATGTTATTGGACTAATAATGCAGGGTACAGTAGTGTAGGGTGTTATGTTACTGGACTATTAATCCAGGGTACAGTAGTGTAGAGTGTTATGTCACTGGACTAATAATCCAGGGTACAGTAGTGTAGGGTGTTATGTTACTGGACTAATAATCCAGGGTACAGTAGTGTAGAGTGTTATGTCACTGGACTAATAATCCAGGGTACAGTAGTGTAGGGTGTTATGTTACTGGACTAATAATCCAGGGTACAGTAGTGTAGGGTGTTATGTTACTGGACTAATAATCCAGGGTACAGTAGTGTAGGGTGTTATGTTATTGGACTAATAATGCAGGGTACAGTAGTGTAGGGTGTTATGTCACTGGACTAATAATCCAGGGTACAGTAGTGTAGGGTGTTATGTTACTGGACTAATAATCCAGGGTACAGTAGTGTAGGGTGTTATGTTACTGGACTAATAATCCAGGGTACAGTAGTGTAGGGTGTTATGTCACTGGACTAATAATCCAGGGTACAGTAGTGTAGGGTGTTATGTTACTGGACTAATAATCCAGGGTACAGTAGTGTAGGGTGTTATGTTACTGGACTAATAATCCAGGGTACAGTAGTGTAGGGTGTTATGTTACTGGACTAATAATCCAGGGTACAGTAGTGTAGGGTGTTATGTTATTGGACTAATAATGCAGGGTACAGTAGTGTAGGGTGTTATGTTACTGGACTAATAATCCAGGGTACAGTAGTGTAGGGTGTTATGTTACTGGACTATTAATCCAGGGTACAGTAGTGTAGAGTGTTATGTCACTGGACTAATAATCCAGGGTACAGTAGTGTAGGGTGTTATGTTACTGGACTAATAATCCAGGGTACAGTAGTGTAGAGTGTTATGTCACTGGACTAATAATCCAGGGTACAGTAGTGTAGGGTGTTATGTTACTGGACTAATAATCCAGGGTACAGTAGTGTAGGGTGTTATGTTACTGGACTAATAATCCAGGGTACAGTAGTGTAGGATGTTATGTTACTGGAATAATAATCCAGGGTACAGTAGTGTAGGGTGTTATGTTACTGGACTAATAATCCAGGGTACAGTAGTGTAGAGTGTTATGTCACTGGACTAATAATCCAGGGTACAGTAGTGTAGGGTGTTATGTTACTGGACTAATAATCCAGGGTACAGTAGTGTAGGGTGTTATGTTACTGGACTAATAATCCAGGGTACAGTAGTGTAGGGTGTTATGTTACTGGACTAATAATCCAGGGTACAGTAGTGTAGGGTGTTATGTTACTGGACTAATAATCCAGGGTACAATAGTGTAGGGTGTTATGTTACTGGACTAATAATCCAGGGTACAGTAGTGTAGAGTGTTATGTCACTGGACTAATAATCCAGGGTACAGTAGTGTAGGGTGTTATGTTACTGGACTAATAATCCAGGGTACAGTAGTGTAGGGTGTTATGTTACTGGACTAATAATCCAGGGTACAATAGTGTAGGGTGTTATGTTACTGGACTAATAATCCAGGGTACAGTAGTGTAGAGTGTTATGTCACTGGACTAATAATCCAGGGTACAGTAGTGTAGGGTGTTATGTTACTGGACTAATAATCCAGGGTACAGTAGTGTAGGGTGTTATGTTACTGGACTAATAATCCAGGGTACAATAGTGTAGGGTGTTATGTTACTGGACTAATAATCCAGGGTACAGTAGTGTAGAGTGTTATGTCACTGGACTAATAATCCAGGGTACAGTAGTGTAGGGTGTTATGTTACTGGACTAATAATCCAGGGTACAGTAGTGTAGGGTGTTATGTTACTGGACTAATAATCCAGGGTACAGTAGTGTAGGGTGTTATGTTACTGGACTAATAATCCAGGGTACAGTAGTGTAGGGTGTTATGTTACTGGACTAATAATCCAGGGTACAGTAGTGTAGGGTGTTATGTTACTGGACTAATAATCCAGGGTACAGTAGTGTAGGGTGTTATGTTATTGGACTAATAATCCAGGGTACAGTAGTGTAGGATGTTATGTTACTGGAATAATAATCCAGGGTACAGTAGTGTAGGGTGTTATGTTACTGGACTAATAATCCAGGGTACAGTAGTGTAGGGTGTTATGTCACTGGACTAATAATCCAGGGTACAGTAGTGTAGGGTGTTATGTTATTGGACTAATAATGCAGGGTACAGTAGTGTAGGGTGTTATGTCACTGGACTAATAATCCAGGGTACAGTAGTGTAGGGTGTTATGTTATTGGACTAATAATGCAGGGTACAGTAGTGTAGGGTGTTATTTTATGGACTAATAATCCAGGGTACAGTAGTGCCGGGTGTTATGTTACTGGACTAATAATCCAGGGTACAGTAGTGTAGGGTGTTATGTTACTGGACTAATAATCCAGGGTACAGTAGTGTAGAGTGTTATGTCACTGGACTAATAATCCAGGGTACAGTAGTGTAGGGTGTTATGTTACTGGACTAATAATCCAGGGTACAGTAGTGTAGGGTGTTATGTTACTGGACTAATAATCCAGGGTACAGTAGTGTAGGGTGTTATGTTACTGGACTAATAATCCAGGGTACAGTAGTGTAGAGTGTTATGTCACTGGACTAATAATCCAGGGTACAGTAGTGTAGGGTGTTATGTTACTGGACTAATAATCCAGGGTACAGTAGTGTAGAGTGTTATGTCACTGGACTAATAATCCAGGGTACAGTAGTGTAGGGTGTTATGTTACTGGACTAATAATCCAGGGTACAGTAGTGTAGGGTGTTATGTTACTGGACTAATAATCCAGGGTACAGTAGTGTAGGGTGTTATGTTACTGGACTAATAATCCAGGGTACAGTAGTGTAGGGTGTTATGTTACTGGACTAATAATCCAGGGTACAGTAGTGTAGGGTGTTATGTTACTGGACTAATAATCCAGGGTACAGTAGTGTAGGGTGTTATGTTACTGGACTAATAATCCAGGGTACAGTAGTGTAGGGTGTTATGTTATTGGACTAATAATCCAGGGTACAGTAGTGTAGGGTGTTATGTTATTGGACTAATAATCCAGGGTACAGTAGTGTAGAGTGTTATGTTACTGGACTAATAATCCAGGGTACAGTAGTGTAGGGTGTTATGTTATTGGACTAATAATCCAGGGTACAGTAGTGTAGGGTGTTATGTTATTGGACTAATAATCCAGGGTACAGTAGTGTAGGGTGTTATGTCACTGGACTAATAATCCAGGGTACAGTAGTGTAGGGTGTTATGTTATTGGACTAATAATCCAGGGTACAGTAGTGTAGGGTGTTATGTTACTGGACTAATAATCCAGGGTACAGTAGTGTAGAGTGTTATGTCACTGGACTAATAATCCAGGGTACAGTAGTGTAGGGTGTTATGTTACTGGACTAATAATCCAGGGTACAGTAGTGTAGGGTGTTATGTTATTGGACTAATAATCCAGGGTACAGTAGTGTAGGGTGTTATGTTATTGGACTAATAATCCAGGGTACAGTAGTGTAGGGTGTTATGTTATTGGACTAATAATCCAGGGTACAGTAGTGTAGGGTGTTATGTCACTGGACTAATAATCCAGGGTACAGTAGTGTAGGGTGTTATGTTATTGGACTAATAATCCAGGGTACAGTAGTGTAGGGTGTTATGTTATTGGACTAATAATCCAGGGTACAGTAGTGTAGGGTGTTATGTCACTGGACTAATAATCCAGGGTACAGTAGTGTAGGGTGTTATGTTATTGGACTAATAATCCAGGGTACAGTAGTGTAGGGTGTTATGTTACTGGACTAATAATCCAGGGTACAGTAGTGTAGAGTGTTATGTCACTGGACTAATAATCCAGGGTACAGTAGTGTAGGATGTTATGTTACTGGAATAATAATCCATGGTACAGTAGTGTAGGGTGTTATGTTACTGGACTAATAATCCAGGGTACAGTAGTGTAGGGTGTTATGTTACTGGACTAATAATCCAGGGTACAGTAGTGTAGGGTGTTATGTTACTGGACTAATAATCCAGGGTACAGTAGTGTAGGGTGTTATGTTATTGGACTAATAATCCAGGGTACAGTAGTGTAGAGTGTTATGTCACTGGACTAATAATCCAGGGTACAGTAGTGTAGGATGTTATGTTACTGGACTAATAATCCAGGGTACAGTAGTGTAGGGTGTTATGTTACTGGACTAATAATCCAGGGTACAGTAGTGTAGGGTGTTATGTTATTGGACTAACAATCCAGGGTACAGTAGTGTAGGGTGTTATGTTATTGGACTAATAATCCAGGGTACAGTAGTGTAGGGTGTTATGTTATTGGACTAATAATCCAGGGTACAGTAGTGTAGGGTGTTATGTTACTGGACTAATAATCCAGGGTACAGTAGTGTAGGGTGTTATGTTACTGGACTAATAATCCAGGGTACAGTAGTGTAGGGTGTTATGTTATTGGACTAATAATCCAGGGTACAGTAGTGTAGAGTGTTATGTTACTGGACTAATAATCCAGGGTACAGTAGTGTAGGGTGTTATGTTACTGGACTAATAATCCAGGGTACAGTAGTGTAGGGTGTTATGTTACTGGACTAATAATCCAGGGTACAGTAGTGTAGGGTGTTATGTTATTGGACTAATAATCCAGGGTACAGTAGTGTAGGGTGTTATGTTACTGGACTAATAATCCAGGGTACAGTAGTGTAGGGTGTTATGTTACTGGACTAATAATCCAGGGTACAGTAGTGTAGGGTGTTATGTTATTGGACTAATAATCCAGGGTACAGTAGTGTAGAGTGTTATGTCACTGGACTAATAATCCAGGGTACAGTAGTGTAGGGTGTTATGTTACTGGACTAATAATCCAGGGTACAGTAGTGTAGGGTGTTATGTTACTGGACTAATAATCCAGGGTACAGTAGTGTAGGGTGTTATGTTATTGGACTAACAATCCAGGGTACAGTAGTGTAGGGTGTTATGTTATTGGACTAATAATCCAGGGTACAGTAGTGTAGGGTGTTATGTTACTGGACTAATAATCCTGGGTACAGTAGTGTAGGATGTTATGTTATTGGACTAACAATCCAGGGTACAGTAGTGTAGGGTGTTATGTTACTGGACTAATAATCCAGGGTACAGTAGTGTAGGGTGTTATGTTACTGCACTAATAATCCAGGGTACAGTAGTGTAGGGTGTTATGTTACTGGACTAATAATCCAGGGTACAGTAGTGTAGGGTGTTATGTTATTGGACTAACAATCCAGGGTACAGTAGTGTAGGGTGTTATGTTACTGGACTAATAATTCAGGGTACAGTAGTGTAGGGTGTTATGTTACTGGACTAATAATCCAGGGTACAGTAGTGTAGGGTGTTATGTTACTGGACTAATAATCCAGGGTACAGTAGTGTAGGGTGTTATGTCACTGGACTAATAATCCAGGGTACAGTAGTGTAGGGTGTTATGTTATTGGACTAATAATCCAGGGTACAGTAGTGTAGGATGTTATGTTACTGGAATAATAATCCAGGGTACAGTAGTGTAGGGTGTTATGTTACTGGACTAATAATCCAGGGTACAGTAGTGTAGGGTGTTATGTCACTGGACTAATAATCCAGGGTACAGTAGTGTAGGGTGTTATGTTACTGGAATAATAATCCAGGGTACAGTAGTGTAGGGTGTTATGTTACTGGACTAATAATCCAGGGTACAGTAGTGTAGGGTGTTATGTTATTGGACTAATAATGCAGGGTACAGTAGTGTAGGGTGTTATGTTACTGGACTAATAATCCAGGGTACAGTAGTGTAGGGTGTTATGTTACTGGACTAATAATCCAGGGTACAGTAGTGTAGAGTGTTATGTCACTGGACTAATAATCCAGGGTACAGTAGTGTAGGGTGTTATGTTACTGGACTAATAATCCAGGGTACAGTAGTGTAGAGTGTTATGTCACTGGACTAATAATCCAGGGTACAGTAGTGTAGGGTGTTATGTTACTGGACTAATAATCCAGGGTACAGTAGTGTAGGGTGTTATGTTACTGGACTAATAATCCAGGGTACAGTAGTGTAGGGTGTTATGTTACTGGACTAATAATCCAGGGTACAGTAGTGTAGGGTGTTATGTTACTGGACTAATAATCCAGGGTACAGTAGTGTAGGGTGTTATGTTACTGGACTAATAATCCAGGGTACAGTAGTGTAGGGTGTTATGTTACTGGACTAATAATCCAGGGTACAGTAGTGTAGGGTGTTATGTTACTGGACTAATAATCCAGGGTACAGTAGTGTAGAGTGTTATGTTACTGGACTAATAATCCAGGGTACAGTAGTGTAGGGTGTTATGTTACTGGACTAATAATCCAGGGTACAGTAGTGTAGAGTGTTATGTCACTGGACTAATAATCCAGGGTACAGTAGTGTAGAGTGTTATGTCACTGGACTAATAATCCAGGGTACAGTAGTGTAGGGTGTTATGTTACTGGACTAATAATCCAGGGTACAGTAGTGTAGGGTGTTATGTTACTGGACTAATAATCCAGGGTACAGTAGTGTAGGGTGTTATGTTACTGGACTAATAATCCAGGGTACAGTAGTGTAGAGTGTTATGTCACTGGACTAATAATCCAGGGGACAGTAGTGTAGGGTGTTATGTTACTGGACTAATAATCCAGGGTACAGTAGTGTAGAGTGTTATGTCACTGGACTAATAATCCAGGGTACAGTAGTGTAGAGTGTTATGTCACTGGACTAATAATCCAGGGTACAGTAGTGTAGGGTGTTATGTTACTGGACTAATAATCCAGGGTACAGTAGTGTAGGGTGTTATGTTACTGGACTAATAATCCAGGGTACAGTAGTGTAGAGTGTTATGTCACTGGACTAATAATCCAGGGTACAGTAGTGTAGGGTGTTATGTTACTGGACTAATAATCCAGGGTACAGTAGTGTAGGGTGTTCTGTTATTGGACTAATAATCCAGGGTACAGTAGTGTAGGGTGTTATGTTACTGGACTAATAATCCAGGGTACAGTAGTGTAGGGTGTTATGTTATTGGACTAACAATCCAGGGTACAGTAGTGTAGGGTGTTATGTTATTGGACTCATAATCCAGGGTACAGTAGTGTAGGGTGTTATGTTACTGGACTAATAATCCTGGGTACAGTAGTGTAGGATGTTATGTTATTGGACTAACAATCCAGGGTACAGTAGTGTAGGGTGTTATGTTACTGGACTAATAATCCAGGGTACAGTAGTGTAGGGTGTTATGTTACTGCACTAATAATCCAGGGTACAGTAGTGTAGGGTGTTATGTTACTGGACTAATAATCCAGGGTACAGTAGTGTAGGGTGTTATGTTATTGGACTAACAATCCAGGGTACAGTAGTGTAGGGTGTTATGTTACTGGACTAATAATCCAGGGTACAGTAGTGTAGGGTGTTATGTTACTGGACTAATAATCCAGGGTACAGTAGTGTAGGGTGTTATGTTACTGGACTAATAATCCAGGGTACAGTAGTGTAGGGTGTTATGTCACTGGACTAATAATCCAGGGTACAGTAGTGTAGGGTGTTATGTTATTGGACTAATAATCCAGGGTACAGTAGTGTAGGGTGTTATGTTATTGGACTAATAATCCAGGGTACAGTAGTGTAGGGTGTTATGTTATTGGACTAATAATCCAGGGTACAGTAGTGTAGGGTGTTATGTTACTGGACTAATAATCCAGGGTACAGTAGTGTAGGGTGTTATGTTATTGGACTAATAATCCAGGGTACAGTAGTGTAGGATGTTATGTTACTGGACTAATAATCCAGGGTACAGTAGTGTAGGGTGTTATGTTATTGGACTAATAATCCAGGGTACAGTAGTGTAGGATGTTATGTTATTGGACTAATAATCCAGGGTACAGTAGTGTAGGGTGTTATGTTACTGGACTAATAATCCAGGGTACAGTAGTGTAGGGTGTTATGTTATTGGACTAATAATCCAGGGTACAGTAGTGTAGGGTGTTATGTTACTGGAATAATAATCCAGGGTACAGTAGTGTAGGGTGTTATGTTATTGGACTAATAATGCAGGGTACAGTAGTGTAGGGTGTTATGTCACTGGACTAATAATCCAGGGTACAGTAGTGTAGGGTGTTATGTTATTGGACTAATAATGCAGGGTACAGTAGTGTAGGGTGTTATGTTACTGGACTAATAATCCAGGGTACAGTAGTGTAGGGTGTTACGTCACTGGACTAATAATCCAGGGTACAGTAGTGTAGGATGTTATGTTACTGGACTAATAATCCAGGGTACAGTAGTGTAGGGTGTTATGTTATTGGACTAATAATCCAGGGGACAGTAGTGTAGGGTGTTATGTTATTGGACTAATAATCCAGGGGACAGTAGTGTAGGGTGTTATGTTACTGGACTAATAATCCAGGGTACAGTAGTGTAGGGTGTTATGTCACTGGACTAATAATCCAGGGTACAGTAGTGTAGGGTGTTATGTTATTGGACTAATAATGCAGGGTACAGTAGTGTAGGGTGTTATGTTACTGGACTAATAATCCAGGGTACAGTAGTGTAGGGTGTTACGTCACTGGACTAATAATCCAGGGTACAGTAGTGTAGGGTGTTATGTTATTGGACTAATAATCCAGGGGACAGTAGTGTAGGGTGTTATGTTACTGGACTAATAATCCAGGGTACAGTAGTGTAGGGTGTTACGTCACTGGACTAATAATCCAGGGTACAGTAGTGTAGGGTGTTATGTTACTGGACTAATAATCCAGGGTACAGTAGTGTAGGATGTTATGTTACTGGACTAATAATCCAGGGTACAGTAGTGTAGGGTGTTATGTTATTGGACTAATAATCCAGGGTACAGTAGTGTAGGATGTTATGTTACTGGACTAATAATCCAGGGTACAGTAGTGTAGGGTGTTATGTTACTGGACTAATAATCCAGGGTACAGTAGTGTAGAGTGTTATGTTACTGGACTAATAATCCAGGGTACAGTAGTGTAGGGTGTTATGTTATTGGACTAATAATCCAGGGTACAGTAGTGTAGGATGTTATGTTACTGGACTAATAATCCAGGGTACAGTAGTGTAGGGTGTTATGTTACTGGACTAATAATCCAGGGTACAGTAGTGTAGAGTGTTATGTTACTGGACTAATAATCCAGGGTACAGTAGTGTAGGGTGTTATGTTACTGGACTAATAATCCAGGGTACAGTAGTGTAGAGTGTTATGTTACTGGACTAATAATCCAGGGTACAGTAGTGTAGGGTGTTATGTTATTGGACTAATAATCCAGGGTACAGTAGTGTAGGATGTTATGTTACTGGACTAATAATCCAGGGTACAGTAGTGTAGGGTGTTATGTTACTGGACTAATAATCCAGGGTACAGTAGTGTAGGGTGTTATGTTACTGGACTAATAATCCAGGGTACAGTAGTGTAGGGTGTTATGTTATTGGACTAATAATCCAGGGGACAGTAGTGTAGGGTGTTATGTTATTGGACTAATAATCCAGGGTACAGTAGTGTAGGATGTTATGTTACTGGACTAATAATCCAGGGTACAGTAGTGTAGGGTGTTATGTTACTGGACTAATAATCCAGGGTACAGTAGTGTAGAGTGTTATGTTACTGGACTAATAATCCAGGGTACAGTAGTGTAGGGTGTTATGTTATTGGACTAATAATCCAGGGTACAGTAGTGTAGGATGTTATGTTACTGGACTAATAATCCAGGGTACAGTAGTGTAGGGTGTTATGTTACTGGACTAATAATCCAGGGTACAGTAGTGTAGGATGTTATGTTACTGGACTAATAATCCAGGGTACAGTAGTGTAGGGTGTTATGTTACTGGACTAATAATCCAGGGTACAGTAGTGTAGGATGTTATGTTACTGGACTAATAATCCAGGGTACAGTAGTGTAGGGTGTTATGTTACTGGACTAATAATCCAGGGTACAGTAGTGTAGAGTGTTCTGTTACTGGACTAATAATCCAGGGTACAGTAGTGTAGGGTGTTATGTTACTGGAATAATAATCCAGGGTACAGTAGTGTAGGGTGTTATGTTATTGGACTAATAATCCAGGGTACAGTAGTGTAGGGTGTTATGTTATTGGACTAATAATGCAGGGTACAGTAGTGTAGGGTGTTATGTTAATGGACTAATAATCCAGGGTACAGTAGTGTAGGGTGTTATGTTATTGGACTAATAATCCAGGGTACAGTAGTGTAGGGTGTTATGTTATTGGACTAATAATCCAGGGTACAGTAGTGTAGGGTGTTATGTTATTGGACTAATAATCCAGGGTACAGTAGTGTAGGGTGTTATGTTATTGGACTAATAATCCAGGGTACAGTAGTGTAGGGTGTTATGTTATTGGACTAATAATCCAGGGTACAGTAGTGTAGGATGTTATGTTACTGGACTAATAATCCAGGGTACAGTAGTGTAGGGTGTTATGTTACTGGTCTAATAATCCAGGGTACAGTAGTGTAGAGTGTTATGTTATTGGACTAATAATCCAGGGTACAGTAGTGTAGGATGTTATGTTATTGGACTAATAATCCAGGGTACAGTAGTGTAGGGTGTTATGTTATTGGACTAATAATCCAGGGTACAGTAGTGTAGGGTGTTATGTTATTGGACTAATAATCCAGGGTACAGTAGTGTAGGATGTTATGTTACTGGACTAATAATCCAGGGTACAGTAGTGTAGGGTGTTATGTTATTGGACTAATAATCCAGGGTACAGTAGTGTAGGATGTTATGTTACTGGACTAATAATCCAGGGTACAGTAGTGTAGGGTGTTATGTTACTGGTCTAATAATCCAGGGTACAGTAGTGTAGAGTGTTATGTTATTGGACTAATAATCCAGGGTACAGTAGTGTAGGATGTTATGTTATTGGACTAATAATCCAGGGTACAGTAGTGTAGGGTGTTATGTTATTGGACTAATAATCCAGGGTACAGTAGTGTAGGGTGTTATGTTATTGGACTAATAATCCAGGGTACAGTAGTGTAGGATGTTATGTTACTGGACTAATAATCCAGGGTACAGTAGTGTAGGGTGTTATGTTACTGGTCTAATAATCCAGGGTACAGTAGTGTAGAGTGTTATGTTATTGGACTAATAATCCAGGGTACAGTAGTGTAGGATGTTATGTTACTGGACTAATAATCCAGGGTACAGTAGTGTAGGGTGTTATGTTACTGGTCTAATAATCCAGGGTACAGTAGTGTAGGATGTTATGTTACTGGACTAATAATCCAGGGTACAGTAGTGTAGGGTGTTATGTTACTGGTCTAATAATCCAGGGTACAGTAGTGTAGAGTGTTATGTTATTGGACTAATAATCCAGGGTACAGTAGTGTAGGATGTTATGTTATTGGACTAATAATCCAGGGTACAGTAGTGTAGGGTGTTATGTTATTGGACTAATAATCCAGGGTACAGTAGTGTAGGGTGTTATGTTATTGGACTAATAATCCAGGGTACAGTAGTGTAGGATGTTATGTTACTGGACTAATAATCCAGGGTACAGTAGTGTAGGGTGTTATGTTATTGGACTAATAATCCAGGGTACAGTAGTGTAGGATGTTATGTTACTGGACTAATAATCCAGGGTACAGTAGTGTAGGGTGTTATGTTACTGGTCTAATAATCCAGGGTACAGTAGTGTAGAGTGTTATGTTATTGGACTAATAATCCAGGGTACAGTAGTGTAGGATGTTATGTTATTGGACTAATAATCCAGGGTACAGTAGTGTAGGGTGTTATGTTATTGGACTAATAATCCAGGGTACAGTAGTGTAGGGTGTTATGTTATTGGACTAATAATCCAGGGTACAGTAGTGTAGGATGTTATGTTACTGGACTAATAATCCAGGGTACAGTAGTGTAGGGTGTTATGTTACTGGTCTAATAATCCAGGGTACAGTAGTGTAGAGTGTTATGTTATTGGACTAATAATCCAGGGTACAGTAGTGTAGGATGTTATGTTACTGGACTAATAATCCAGGGTACAGTAGTGTAGGGTGTTATGTTACTGGTCTAATAATCCAGGGTACAGTAGTGTAGGATGTTATGTTACTGGACTAATAATCCAGGGTACAGTAGTGTAGGGTGTTATGTTACTGGACTAATAATCCAGGGTACAGTAGTGTAGGGTGTTATGTTACTGGAATAATAATCCAGGGTACAGTAGTGTAGGGTGTTATGTTACTGGACTAATAATCCAGGGTACAGTAGTGTAGGGTGTTATGTTACTGGACTAATAATCCAGGGTACAGTAGTGTAGGGTGTTATGTTACTGGACTAATAATCCAGGGTACAGTAGTGTAGGGTGTTATGTTACTGGTCTAATAATCCAGGGTACAGTAGTGTAGGATGTTATGTTACTGGACTAATAATCCAGGGTACAGTAGTGTAGGGTGTTATGTTATTGGACTAATAATCCAGGGTACAGTAGTGTAGGATGTTATGTTACTGGACTAATAATCCAGGGTACAGTAGTGTAGGGTGTTATGTTACTGGAATAATAATCCAGGGTACAGTAGTGTAGGGTGTTATGTTACTGGACTAATAATCCAGGGTACAGTAGTGTAGGGTGTTATGTTACTGGACTAATAATCCAGGGTACAGTAGTGTAGGGTGTTATGTTACTGGACTAATAATCCAGGGTACAGTAGTGTAGGGTGTTATGTTACTGGTCTAATAATCCAGGGTACAGTAGTGTAGGATGTTATGTTACTGGACTAATAATCCAGGGTACAGTAGTGTAGGGTGTTATGTTATTGGACTAATAATCCAGGGTACAGTAGTGTAGGGTGTTATGTTACTGGAATAATAATCCAGGGTACAGTAGTGTAGGGTCTTATGTTAATGGACTAATAATCCAGGGTACAGTAGTGTAGGGTGTTATGTTACTGGACTAATAATCCAGGGTACAGTAGTGTAGGGTGTTATGTTACTGGACTAATAATCCAGGGTACAGTAGTGTAGGGTGTTATGTTACTGGTCTAATAATCCAGGGTACAGTAGTGTAGGATGTTATGTTACTGGACTAATAATCCAGGGTACAGTAGTGTAGGGTGTTATGTTATTGGACTAATAATCCAGGGTACAGTAGTGTAGGATGTTATGTTACTGGACTAATAATCCAGGGTACAGTAGTGTAGGGTGTTATGTTACTGGTCTAATAATCCAGGGTACAGTAGTGTAGGATGTTATGTTACTGGACTAATAATCCAGGGTACAGTAGTGTAGGGTGTTATGTTACTGGACTAATAATCCAGGGTACAGTAGTGTAGGGTGTTATGTTACTGGAATAATAATCCAGGGTACAGTAGTGTAGGGTGTTATGTTACTGGACTAATAATCCAGGGTACAGTAGTGTAGGGTGTTATGTTATTGGACTAATAATGCAGGGTACAGTAGTGTAGGGTGTTTTGTTATTGGACTAATAATCCAGGGTACAGTAGTGTAGGGTGTTATGTCACTGGACTAATAATCCAGGGTACAGTAGTGTAGGGTGTTATGTTACTGGAATAATAATCCAGGGTACAGTAGTGTAGGGTGTTATGTTACTGGAATAATAATCCAGGGTACAGTAGTGTAGGGTGTTATGTTACTGGACTAATAATCCAGGGTACAGTAGTGTAGGGTGTTATGTTACTGGACTAATAATCCAGGGTACAGTAGTGTAGGGTGTTATGTTACTGGAATAATAATCCAGGGTACAGTAGTGTAGGGTGTTATGTTACTGGACTAATAATCCAGGGTACAGTAGTGTAGGGTGTTATGTTACTGGAATAATAATCCAGGGTACAGTAGTGTAGGGTGTTATGTTACTGGACTAATAATCCAGGGTACAGTAGTGTAGGGTGTTATGTTACTGGAATAATAATCCAGGGTACAGTAGTGTAGGGTGTTATGTTACTGGAATAATAATCCAGGGTACAGTAGTGTAGGGTGTTATGTTACTGGACTAATAATCCAGGGTACAGTAGTGTAGGGTGTTATGTTACTGGAATAATAATCCAGGGTACAGTAGTGTAGAGTGTTATGTTACTGGACTAATAATCCAGGGTACAGTAGTGTAGGGTGTTATGTTACTGGACTAATAATCCAGGGTACAGTAGTGTAGGATGTTATGTTACTGGACTAATAATCCAGGGTACAGTAGTGTAGGGTGTTATGTTACTGGACTAATAATCCAGGGTACAGTAGTGTAGGGTGTTACGTTATTGGACTAATAATCCAGGGTACAGTAGTGTAGGGTGTTATGTTACTGGACTAATAATCCAGGGTACAGTAGTGTAGGGTGTTATGTTACTGGACTAATAATCCAGGGTACAGTAGTGTAGGGTGTTATGTTACTGGACTAATAATCCAGGGTACAGTAGTGTAGGATGTTATGTTACTGGACTAATAATCCAGGGTACAGTAGTGTAGGGTGTTATGTTACTGGACTAATAATCCAGGGTACAGTAGTGTAGGGTGTTATGTTACTGGACTAATAATCCAGGGTACAGTAGTGTAGGGTGTTATGTTACTGGACTAATAATCCAGGGTACAGTAGTGTAGGATGTTATGTTACTGGACTAATAATCCAGGGTACAGTAGTGTAGGGTGTTATGTTACTGGACTAATAATCCAGGGTACAGTAGTGTAGGGTGTTATGTTACTGGACTAATAATCCAGGGTACAGTAGTGTAGGGTGTTACGTTATTGGACTAATAATCCAGGGTACAGTAGTGTAGGGTGTTATGTTACTGGACTAATAATCCAGGGTACAGTAGTGTAGGGTGTTATGTTACTGGAATAATAATCCAGGGTACAGTAGTGTAGAGTGTTATGTTACTGGAATAATAATCCAGGGTACAGTAGTGTAGGGTGTTATGTTACTGGAATAATAATCCAGGGTACAGTAGTGTAGGGTGTTATGTTACTGGAATAATAATCCAGGGTACAGTAGTGTAGGGTGTTATGTTATTGGACTAATAATCCAGGGTACAGTAGTGTAGGGTGTTATGTTACTGGACTAATAATCCAGGGTACAGTAGTGTAGGGTGTTATGTCACTGGACTAATAATCCAGGGTACAGTAGTGTAGGGTGTTATGTTACTGGAATAATAATCCAGGGTACAGTAGTGTAGGGTGTTATGTTATTGGACTAATAATCCAGGGTACAGTAGTGTAGGGTGTTATGTTATTGGACTAATAATCCAGGGTACAGTAGTGTAGGGTGTTATGTTACTGGACTAATAATCCAGGGTACAGTAGTGTAGGGTGTTATGTCACTGGACTAATAATCCAGGGTACAGTAGTGTAGGGTGTTATGTTACTGGAATAATAATCCAGGGTACAGTAGTGTAGGATGTTATGTTAATGGACTAATAATCCAGGGTACAGTAGTGTAGGGTGTTATGTTATTGGACTAATAATCCAGGGTACAGTAGTGTAGGGTGTTATGTTACTGGAATAATAATCCAGGGTACAGTAGTGTAGGGTGTTATGTTACTGGACTAATAATCCAGGGTACAGTAGTGTAGGGTGTTATGTCACTGGACTAATAATCCAGGGTACAGTAGTGTAGGGTGTTATGTTACTGGAATAATAATCCAGGGTACAGTAGTGTAGGGTGTTATGTTACTGGACTAATAATCCAGGGTACAGTAGTGTAGGGTGTTATGTTACTGGACTAATAATCCTGGGTACAGTAGTGTAGGGTGTTATGTTACTGGACTAATAATCCTGGGTACAGTAGTGTAGGGTGTTATGTTACTGGACTAATAATCCAGGGTACAGTAGTGTAGGGTGTTATGTTACTGGACTAATAATCCTGGGTACAGTAGTGTAGGGTGTTATGTTACTGGACTAATAATCCAGGGTACAGTAGTGTAGGGTGTTATGTTACTGGACTAATAATCCAGGGTACAGTAGTGTAGGGTGTTATGTTACTGGACTAATAATCCTGGGTACAGTAGTGTAGGGTGTTATGTTACTGGACTAATAATCCTGGGTACAGTAGTGTAGGGTGTTATGTTACTGGACTAATAATCCAGGGTACAGTAGTGTAGGGTGTTATGTTATTGGACTAATAATCCAGGGTACAGTAGTGTAGGGTGTTATGTTACTGGACTAATAATCCTGGGTACAGTAGTGTAGGGTGTTATGTTACTGGACTAATAATCCAGGGTACAGTAGTGTAGGGTGTTATGTTACTGGACTAATAATCCTGGGTACAGTAGTGTAGGGTGTTATGTTACTGGACTAATAATCCAGGGTACAGTAGTGTAGGGTGTTATGTTATTGGACTAATAATGCAGGGTACAGTAGTGTAGGGTGTTATGTCACTGGACTAATAATCCAGGGTACAGTAGTGTAGGGTGTTATGTTATCGGACTAATAATGCAGGGTACAGTAGTGTAGGGTGTTATGTCACTGGACTAATAATCCAGGGTACAGTAGTGTAGGGTGTTATGTTATTGGACTAATAATGCAGGGTACAGTAGTGTAGGGTGTTATGTCACTGGACTAATAATCCAGGGTACAGTAGTGTAGGGTGTTATGTTATCGGACTAATAATGCAGGGTACAGTAGTGTAGGGTGTTATGTTACTGGACTAATAATCCAGGGTACAGTAGTGTAGAGTGTTATGTCACTGGACTAATAATCCAGGGTACAGTAGTGTAGGGTGTTATGTTACTGGACTAATAATCCAGGGTACAGTAGTGTAGAGTGTTATGTCACTGGACTAATAATCCAGGGTACAGTAGTGTAGGGTGTTATGTTACTGGACTAATAATCCAGGGTACAGTAGTGTAGGGTGTTATGTTACTGGACTAATAATCCAGGGTACAGTAGTGTAGGGTGTTATGTTACTGGACTAATAATCCAGGGTACAGTAGTGTAGGGTGTTATGTTACTGGACTAATAATCCAGGGTACAGTAGTGTAGGGTGTTATGTTACTGGACTAATAATCCAGGGTACAGTAGTGTAGGGTGTTATGTTACTGGACTAATAATCCAGGGTACAGTAGTGTAGGGTGTTATGTTACTGGACTAATAATCCAGGGTACAGTAGTGTAGGGTGTTATGTTACTGGACTATTAATCCAGGGTACAGTAGTGTAGAGTGTTATGTTACTGGACTAATAATCCAGGGTACAGTAGTGTAGGGTGTTATGTTACTGGACTAACAATCCAGGGTACAGTAGTGTAGGGTGTTATGTTACTGGACTAACAATCCAGGGTACAGTAGTGTAGGGTGTTATGTTACTGGACTAATAATCCAGGGTACAGTAGTGTAGGGTGTTATGTTACTGGACTAACAATCCAGGGTACAGTAGTGTAGGGTGTTATGTTACTGGACTAATAATCCAGGGTACAGTAGTGTAGGGTGTTATGTTACTGGACTATTAATCCAGGGTACAGTAGTGTAGAGTGTTATGTCACTGGACTAATAATCCAGGGTACAGTAGTGTAGGGTGTTATGTTACTGGACTAATAATCCAGGGTACAGTAGTGTAGAGTGTTATGTCACTGGACTAATAATCCAGGGTACAGTAGTGTAGGGTGTTATGTTACTGGACTAATAATCCAGGGTACAGTAGTGTAGGGTGTTATGTTACTGGACTAATAATCCAGGGTACAGTAGTGTAGGGTGTTATGTTACTGGACTAATAATCCAGGGTACAGTAGTGTAGGGTGTTATGTTACTGGACTAATAATCCAGGGTACAGTAGTGTAGGGTGTTATGTTACTGGACTAATAATCCAGGGTACAGTAGTGTAGAGTGTTATGTCACTGGACTAATAATCCAGGGTACAGTAGTGTAGGGTGTTATGTTACTGGACTAATAATCCAGGGTACAGTAGTGTAGGGTGTTATGTTACTGGACTAATAATCCAGGGTACAGTAGTGTAGGGTGTTATGTTACTGGACTAATAATCCAGGGTACAGTAGTGTAGGGTGTTATGTTACTGGACTAATAATCCAGGGTACAGTAGTGTAGGGTGTTATGTTACTGGACTAATAATCCAGGGTACAGTAGTGTAGGGTGTTATGTTATTGGACTAATAATCCAGGGTACAGTAGTGTAGGATGTTATGTTACTGGAATAATAATCCAGGGTACAGTAGTGTAGGGTGTTATGTTACTGGACTAATAATCCAGGGTACAGTAGTGTAGGGTGTTATGTCACTGGACTAATAATCCAGGGTACAGTAGTGTAGGGTGTTATGTTATTGGACTAATAATGCAGGGTACAGTAGTGTAGGGTGTTATGTCACTGGACTAATAATCCAGGGTACAGTAGTGTAGGGTGTTATGTTAATGGACTAATAATCCAGGGTACAGTAGTGTAGGGTGTTATGTTATTGGACTAATAATGCAGGGTACAGTAGTGTAGGGTGTTATGTTATTGGACTAATAATCCAGGGTACAGTAGTGCCGGGTGTTATGTTACTGGACTAATAATCCAGGGTACAGTAGTGTAGGGTGTTATGTCACTGGACTAATAATCCAGGGTACAGTAGTGTAGAGTGTTATGTCACTGGACTAATAATCCAGGGTACAGTAGTGTAGGGTGTTATGTTACTGGACTAATAATCCAGGGTACAGTAGTGTAGGGTGTTATGTTACTGGACTAATAATCCAGGGTACAGTAGTGTAGGGTGTTATGTTACTGGACTAATAATCCAGGGTACAGTAGTGTAGAGTGTTATGTCACTGGACTAATAATCCAGGGTACAGTAGTGTAGGGTGTTATGTTACTGGACTAATAATCCAGGGTACAGTAGTGTAGAGTGTTATGTCACTGGACTAATAATCCAGGGTACAGTAGTGTAGGGTGTTATGTTACTGGACTAATAATCCAGGGTACAGTAGTGTAGGGTGTTATGTTACTGGACTAATAATCCAGGGTACAGTAGTGTAGGGTGTTATGTTACTGGACTAATAATCCAGGGTACAGTAGTGTAGGGTGTTATGTTACTGGACTAATAATCCAGGGTACAGTAGTGTAGGGTGTTATGTTACTGGACTAATAATCCAGGGTACAGTAGTGTAGGGTGTTATGTTACTGGACTAATAATCCAGGGTACAGTAGTGTAGAGTGTTATGTCACTGGACTAATAATCCAGGGTACAGTAGTGTAGGGTGTTATGTTACTGGACTAATAATCCAGGGTACAGTAGTGTAGAGTGTTATGTCACTGGACTAATAATCCAGGGTACAGTAGTGTAGGGTGTTATGTTACTGGACTAATAATCCAGGGTACAGTAGTGTAGGGTGTTATGTTACTGGACTAATAATCCAGGGTACAGTAGTGTAGGGTGTTATGTTACTGGACTAATAATCCAGGGTACAGTAGTGTAGGGTGTTATGTTACTGGACTAATAATCCAGGGTACAGTAGTGTAGGGTGTTATGTTACTGGACTAATAATCCAGGGTACAGTAGTGTAGGGTGTTATGTTACTGGACTAATAATCCAGGGTACAGTAGTGTAGGGTGTTATGTTACTGGACTAATAATCCAGGGTACAGTAGTGTAGGGTGTTATGTTACTGGACTAATAATCCTGGGTACAGTAGTGTAGGGTGTTATGTTACTGGACTAATAATACAGGGTACAGTAGTGCAGGGTGTTATGTTACTGGACTAATAATGCAGGGTACAGTAGTGTAGGGTGTTATGTTACTGGACTATTAATCCAGGGTACAGTAGTGTAGAGTGTTATGTCACTGGACTAATAATCCAGGGTACAGTAGTGTAGGGTGTTATGTTACTGGACTAATAATCCAGGGTACAGTAGTGTAGAGTGTTATGTCACTGGACTAATAATCCAGGGTACAGTAGTGTAGGGTGTTATGTTACTGGACTAATAATCCAGGGTACAGTAGTGTAGGGTGTTATGTTACTGGACTAATAATCCAGGGTACAGTAGTGTAGGGTGTTATGTTACTGGACTAATAATCCAGGGTACAGTAGTGTAGGGTGTTATGTTACTGGACTAATAATCCAGGGTACAGTAGTGTAGGGTGTTATGTTACTGGACTAATAATCCAGGGTACAGTAGTGTAGAGTGTTATGTCACTGGACTAATAATCCAGGGTACAGTAGTGTAGGGTGTTATGTTACTGGACTAATAATCCAGGGTACAGTAGTGTAGGGTGTTATGTTACTGGACTAATAATCCAGGGTACAGTAGTGTAGGGTGTTATGTTACTGGACTAATAATCCAGGGTACAGTAGTGTAGGGTGTTATGTTACTGGACTAATAATCCAGGGTACAGTAGTGTAGGGTGTTATGTTACTGGACTAATAATCCAGGGTACAGTAGTGTAGGGTGTTATGTTATTGGACTAATAATCCAGGGTACAGTAGTGTAGGATGTTATGTTACTGGAATAATAATCCAGGGTACAGTAGTGTAGGGTGTTATGTTACTGGACTAATAATCCAGGGTACAGTAGTGTAGGGTGTTATGTCACTGGACTAATAATCCAGGGTACAGTAGTGTAGGGTGTTATGTTATTGGACTAATAATGCAGGGTACAGTAGTGTAGGGTGTTATGTCACTGGACTAATAATCCAGGGTACAGTAGTGTAGGGTGTTATGTTAATGGACTAATAATCCAGGGTACAGTAGTGTAGGGTGTTATGTTATTGGACTAATAATGCAGGGTACAGTAGTGTAGGGTGTTATGTTATTGGACTAATAATCCAGGGTACAGTAGTGCCGGGTGTTATGTTACTGGACTAATAATCCAGGGTACAGTAGTGTAGGGTGTTATGTCACTGGACTAATAATCCAGGGTACAGTAGTGTAGAGTGTTATGTCACTGGACTAATAATCCAGGGTACAGTAGTGTAGGGTGTTATGTTACTGGACTAATAATCCAGGGTACAGTAGTGTAGGGTGTTATGTTACTGGACTAATAATCCAGGGTACAGTAGTGTAGGGTGTTATGTTACTGGACTAATAATCCAGGGTACAGTAGTGTAGAGTGTTATGTCACTGGACTAATAATCCAGGGTACAGTAGTGTAGGGTGTTATGTTACTGGACTAATAATCCAGGGTACAGTAGTGTAGAGTGTTATGTCACTGGACTAATAATCCAGGGTACAGTAGTGTAGGGTGTTATGTTACTGGACTAATAATCCAGGGTACAGTAGTGTAGGGTGTTATGTTACTGGACTAATAATCCAGGGTACAGTAGTGTAGGGTGTTATGTTACTGGACTAATAATCCAGGGTACAGTAGTGTAGGGTGTTATGTTACTGGACTAATAATCCAGGGTACAGTAGTGTAGGGTGTTATGTTACTGGACTAATAATCCAGGGTACAGTAGTGTAGGGTGTTATGTTACTGGACTAATAATCCAGGGTACAGTAGTGTAGGGTGTTATGTTATTGGACTAATAATCCAGGGTACAGTAGTGTAGGGTGTTATGTTATTGGACTAATAATCCAGGGTACAGTAGTGTAGAGTGTTATGTTACTGGACTAATAATCCAGGGTACAGTAGTGTAGGGTGTTATGTTATTGGACTAATAATCCAGGGTACAGTAGTGTAGGGTGTTATGTTATTGGACTAATAATCCAGGGTACAGTAGTGTAGGGTGTTATGTCACTGGACTAATAATCCAGGGTACAGTAGTGTAGGATGTTATGTTACTGGAATAATAATCCATGGTACAGTAGTGTAGGGTGTTATGTTACTGGACTAATAATCCAGGGTACAGTAGTGTAGGGTGTTATGTTACTGGACTAATAATCCAGGGTACAGTAGTGTAGGGTGTTATGTTATTGGACTAACAATCCAGGGTACAGTAGTGTAGGGTGTTATGTTATTGGACTAATAATCCAGGGTACAGTAGTGTAGGGTGTTATGTTACTGGACTAATAATCCTGGGTACAGTAGTGTAGGATGTTATGTTATTGGACTAACAATCCAGGGTACAGTAGTGTAGGGTGTTATGTTACTGGACTAATAATCCAGGGTACAGTAGTGTAGGGTGTTATGTTACTGCACTAATAATCCAGGGTACAGTAGTGTAGGGTGTTATGTTACTGGACTAATAATCCAGGGTACAGTAGTGTAGGGTGTTATGTTATTGGACTAACAATCCAGGGTACAGTAGTGTAGGGTGTTATGTTACTGGACTAATAATTCAGGGTACAGTAGTGTAGGGTGTTATGTTACTGGACTAATAATCCAGGGTACAGTAGTGTACGGTGTTATGTTACTGGACTAATAATCCAGGGTACAGTAGTGTAGGGTGTTATGTCACTGGACTAATAATCCAGGGTACAGTAGTGTAGGGTGTTATGTTATTGGACTAATAATCCAGGGTACAGTAGTGTAGGATGTTATGTTACTGGAATAATAATCCAGGGTACAGTAGTGTAGGATGTTATGTTACTGGAATAATAATCCAGGGTACAGTAGTGTAGGGTGTTATGTCACTGGACTAATAATCCAGGGTACAGTAGTGTAGGGTGTTATGTTATTGGACTAATAATCCAGGGTACAGTAGTGTAGGATGTTATGTTACTGGAATAATAATCCAGGGTACAGTAGTGTAGGGTGTTATGTCACTGGACTAATAATCCAGGGTACAGTAGTGTAGGGTGTTATGTTATTGGACTAATAATCCAGGGTACAGTAGTGTAGGATGTTATGTTACTGGAATAATAATCCAGGGTACAGTAGTGTAGGATGTTATGTTACTGGAATAATAATCCAGGGTACAGTAGTGTAGGGTGTTATGTTACTGGAATAATAATCCAGGGTACAGTAGTGTAGGGTGTTATGTTATTGGACTAATAATCCAGGGTACAGTAGTGTAGGATGTTATGTTACTGGAATAATAATCCAGGGTACAGTAGTGTAGGGTGTTATGTTACTGGAATAATAATCCAGGGTACAGTAGTGTAGGGTGTTATGTTATTGGACTAATAATCCAGGGTACAGTAGTGTAGGGTGTTATGTTATTGGACTAATAATCCAGGGTACAGTAGTGTAGGATGTTATGTTACTGGAATAATAATCCAGGGTACAGTAGTGTAGGGTGTTATGTCACTGGACTAATAATCCAGGGTACAGTAGTGTAGGGTGTTATGTTATTGGACTAATAATCCAGGGTACAGTAGTGTAGGGTGTTATGTTACTGGACTAATAATCCTGGGTACAGTAGTGTAGGGTGTTATGTTATTGGACTAATAATCCAGGGTACAGTAGTGTAGGGTGTTATGTTAATGGACTAATAATCCTGGGTACAGTAGTGTAGGGTGTTATGTTATTGGACTAATAATCCAGGGTACAGTAGTGTAGGGTGTTATGTTACTGGAATAATAATCCAGGGTACAGTAGTGTAGGGTGTTATGTTACTGGACTAATAATCCAGGGTACAGTAGTGTAGGGTGTTATGTCACTGGACTAATAATCCAGGGTACAGTAGTGTAGGGTGTTATGTTACTGGAATAATAATCCAGGGTACAGTAGTGTAGGGTGTTATGTTACTGGACTAATAATCCAGGGTACAGTAGTGTAGGGTGTTATGTTATTGGACTAATAATGCAGGGTACAGTAGTGTAGGGTGTTATGTTACTGGACTAATAATCCAGGGTACAGTAGTGTAGGGTGTTATGTTACTGGACTAATAATCCAGGGTACAGTAGTGTAGAGTGTTATGTCACTGGACTAATAATCCAGGGTACAGTAGTGTAGAGTGTTATGTCACTGGACTAATAATCCAGGGTACAGTAGTGTAGGGTGTTATGTTACTGGACTAATAATCCAGGGTACAGTAGTGTAGGGTGTTATGTTACTGGACTAATAATCCAGGGTACAGTAGTGTAGGGTGTTATGTTACTGGACTAATAATCCAGGGTACAGTAGTGTAGGGTGTTATGTTATTGGACTAATAATCCAGGGTACAGTAGTGTAGGGTGTTATGTTATTGGACTAATAATCCAGGGTACAGTAGTGTAGGGTGTTATGTTACTGGACTAATAATCCAGGGTACAGTAGTGTAGGGTGTTATGTTATTGGACTAATAATCCAGGGTACAGTAGAGTAGGGTGTTATGTTATTGGACTAATAATCCAGGGTACAGTAGTGTAGGGTGTTATGTTATTGGACTAATAATCCAGGGTACAGTAGAGTAGGGTGTTATGTTATTGGACTAATAATCCAGGGTACAGTAGTGTAGAGTGTTATGTTACTGGACTAATAATCCAGGGTACAGTAGTGTAGGGTGTCATGTTATTGGACTAATAATCCAGGGTACAGTAGTGTAGGGTGTTATGTTATTGGTCTAATAATCCAGGGTACAGTAGTGTAGGGTGTTATGTCACTGGACTAATAATCCAGGGTACAGTAGTGTAGGGTGTTATGTTACTGGACTAATAATCCAGGGTACAGTAGTGTAGGGTGTTATGTTATTGGACTAACAATCCAGGGTACAGTAGTGTAGGGTGTTATGTTATTGGACTAATAATCCAGGGTACAGTAGTGTAGGGTGTTATGTTACTGGACTAATAATCCTGGGTACAGTAGTGTAGGATGTTATGTTATTGGACTAACAATCCAGGGTACAGTAGTGTAGGGTGTTATGTTACTGGACTAATAATCCAGGGTACAGTAGTGTAGGGTGTTATGTTACTGCACTAATAATCCAGGGTACAGTAGTGTAGGGTGTTATGTTACTGGACTAATAATCCAGGGTACAGTAGTGTAGTGTGTTATGTTATTGGACTAACAATCCAGGGTACAGTAGTGTAGGGTGTTATGTTACTGGACTAATAATCCAGGGTACAGTAGTGTAGGGTGTTATGTTACTGGACTAATAATCCAGGGTACAGTAGTGTAGGGTGTTATGTTACTGGACTAATAATCCAGGGTACAGTAGTGTAGGGTGTTATGTCACTGGACTAATAATCCAGGGTACAGTAGTGTAGGGTGTTATGTTATTGGACTAATAATCCAGGGTACAGTAGTGTAGGGTGTTATGTTAATGGACTAATAATCCAGGGTACAGTAGTGTAGGGTGTTATGTTACTGGACTAATAATCCAGGGTACAGTAGTGTAGGGTGTTATGTTACTGGACTAATAATCCAGGGTACAGTAGTGTAGGGTGTTATGTTACTGGACTAATAATCCAGGGTACAGTAGTGTAGGGTGTTATGTCACTGGACTAATAATCCAGGGTACAGTAGTGTAGAGTGTTATGTCACTGGACTAATAATCCAGGGTACAGTAGTGTAGGATGTTATGTTAATGGACTAATAATCCAGGGTACAGTAGTGTAGGGTGTTATGTTACTGGACTAATAATCCAGGGTACAGTAGTGTAGGGTGTTATGTTACTGGACTAATAATCCAGGGTACAGTAGTGTAGGGTGTTATGTTACTGGACTAATAATCCAGGGTACAGTAGTGTAGGGTGTTATGTTACTGGACTAATAATCCAGGGTACAGTAGTGTAGGGTGTTATGTTACTGGACTAATAATCCAGGGTACAGTAGTGTAGAGTGTTATGTCACTGGACTAATAATCCAGGGTACAGTAGTGTAGGGTGTTATGTTACTGGACTAATAATCCAGGGTACAGTAGTGTAGGGTGTTATGTTACTGGACTAATAATCCAGGGTACAGTAGTGTAGGGTGTTATGTTACTGGACTAATAATCCAGGGTACAGTAGTGTAGGGTGTTATGTTACTGGACTAATAATCCAGGGTACAGTAGTGTAGGGTGTTATGTTACTGGACTAATAATCCAGGGTACAGTAGTGTAGAGTGTTATGTCACTGGACTAATAATCCAGGGTACAGTAGTGTAGGGTGTTATGTTACTGGACTAATAATCCATGGTACAGTAGTGTAGGGTGTTATGTTACTGGACTAATAATCCAGGGTACAGTAGTGTAGGGTGTTATGTTACTGGACTAATAATCCAGGGTACAGTAGTGTAGGGTGTTATGTTACTGGACTAATAATCCAGGGTACAGTAGTGTAGGGTGTTATGTTACTGGACTAATAATCCAGGGTACAGTAGTGTAGGGTGTTATGTTATTGGACTAATAATCCAGGGTACAGTAGTGTAGGATGTTATGTTACTGGAATAATAATCCAGGGTACAGTAGTGTAGGGTGTTATGTTACTGGACTAATAATCCAGGGTACAGTAGTGTAGGGTGTTATGTCACTGGACTAATAATCCAGGGTACAGTAGTGTAGGGTGTTATGTTATTGGACTAATAATGCAGGGTACAGTAGTGTAGGGTGTTATGTCACTGGACTAATAATCCAGGGTACAGTAGTGTAGGGTGTTATGTTATTGGACTAATAATGCAGGGTACAGTAGTGTAGGGTGTTATGTTACTGGACTAATAATCCAGGGTACAGTAGTGTAGGGTGTTATGTTACTGGACTAATAATCCAGGGTACAGTAGTGTAGAGTGTTATGTCACTGGACTAATAATCCAGGGTACAGTAGTGTAGGGTGTTATGTTACTGGACTAATAATCCAGGGTACAGTAGTGTAGGGTGTTATGTTACTGGACTAATAATCCAGGGTACAGTAGTGTAGGGTGTTATGTTACTGGACTAATAATCCAGGGTACAGTAGTGTAGGGTGTTATGTTACTGGACTAATAATCCAGGGTACAGTAGTGTAGGGTGTTATGTTACTGGACTAATAATCCAGGGTACAGTAGTGTAGGGTGTTATGTTACTGGACTAATAATCCAGGGTACAGTAGTGTAGGGTGTTATGTTATTGGACTAATAATCCAGGGTACAGTAGTGTAGGGTGTTATGTTATTGGACTAATAATCCAGGGTACAGTAGTGTAGAGTGTTATGTTACTGGACTAATAATCCAGGGTACAGTAGTGTAGGGTGTTATGTTATTGGACTAATAATCCAGGGTACAGTAGTGTAGGGTGTTATGTTATTGGACTAATAATCCAGGGTACAGTAGTGTAGGGTGTTATGTCACTGGACTAATAATCCAGGGTACAGTAGTGTAGGATGTTATGTTACTGGACTAATAATCCAGGGTACAGTAGTGTAGGGTGTTATGTTACTGGACTAATAATCCAGGGTACAGTAGTGTAGGGTGTTATGTCACTGGACTAATAATCCAGGGTACAGTAGTGTAGGGTGTTATGTTACTGGACTAATAATCCAGGGTACAGTAGTGTAGGATGTTATGTTACTGGACTAATAATCCAGGGTACAGTAGTGTAGGGTGTTATGTTACTGGACTAATAATCCAGGGTACAGTAGTGTAGGGTGTTATGTCACTGGACTAATAATCCAGGGTACAGTAGTGTAGGGTGTTATGTTAATGGACTAATAATCCAGGGTACAGTAGTGTAGGGTGTTATGTTACTGGACTAATAATCCAGGGTACAGTAGTGTAGGGTGTTATGTCACTGGACTAATAATCCAGGGTACAGTAGTGTAGGGTGTTATGTTACTGGACTAATAATCCAGGGTACAGTAGTGTAGGGTGTTATGTTACTGGACTAATAATCCAGGGTACAGTAGTGTAGGGTGTTATGTTAATGGACTAATAATCCAGGGTACAGTAGTGTAGGGTGTTATGTTACTGGACTAATAATCCAGGGTACAGTAGTGTAGGATGTTATGTTACTGGAATAATAATCCATGGTACAGTAGTGTAGGGTGTTATGTTAATGGACTAATAACCCAGGGTACAGTCGTGTAGGATGTTATGTTACTGGACTAATAATCCATGGTACAGTAGTGTAGGGTGTTATGTTAATGGACTAATAATCCAGGGTACAGTAGTGTAGGGTGTTATGTTACTGGACTAATAATCCAGGGTACAGTAGTGTAGGGTGTTATGTTACTGGACTAATAATCCAGGGTACAGTAGTGTAGGGTGTTATGTTATTGGACTAACAATCCAGGGTACAGTAGTGTAGGGTGTTATGTTACTGGACTAATAATCCAGGGTACAGTAGTGTAGGGTGTTATGTTATTGGACTAATAATCCAGGGTACAGTAGTGTAGGGTGTTATGTTACTGGACTAATAATCCAGGGTACAGTAGTGTAGGGTGTTATGTTACTGGACTAATAATCCAGGGTACAGTAGTGTAGGGTGTTATGTTACTGGACTAATAATCCAGGGTACAGTAGTGTAGGGTGTTATGTTATTGGACTAATAATCCAGGGTACAGTAGTGTAGGGTGTTATGTTATTGGACTAACAATCCAGGGTACAGTAGTGTAGGGTGTTATGTTATTGGACTAATAATCCAGGGTACAGTAGTGTAGGGTGTTATGTTACTGGACTAATAATCCAGGGTACAGTAGTGTAGGGTGTTATGTTACTGGACTAATAATCCAGGGTACAGTAGTGTAGGGTGTTATGTTATTGGACTAACAATCCAGGGTACAGTAGTGTAGGGTGTTATGTTACTGGACTAATAATCCAGGGTACAGTAGTGTAGGGTGTTATGTTACTGGACTAATAATCCAGGGTACAGTAGTGTAGGGTGTTATGTCACTGGACTAATAATCCAGGGTACAGTAGTGTAGGGTGTTATGTTATTGGACTAATAATCCAGGGTACAGTAGTGTAGGGTGTTATGTTAATGGACTAATAATCCAGGGTACAGTAGTGTAGGGTGTTATGTTACTGGACTAATAATCCAGGGTACAGTAGTGTAGGGTGTTATGTTACTGGACTAATAATCCAGGGTACAGTAGTGTAGGGTGTTATGTCACTGGACTAATAATCCAGGGTACAGTAGTGTAGGGTGTTATGTTACTGGACTAATAATCCAGGGTACAGTAGTGTAGGGTGTTATGTCACTGGACTAATAATCCAGGGTACAGTAGTGTAGGGTGTTATGTTACTGGACTAATAATCCAGGGTACAGTAGTGTAGGGTGTTATGTTACTGGACTAATAATCCAGGGTACAGTAGTGTAGGGTGTTATGTTATTGGACTAATAATCCAGGGTACAGTAGTGTAGGGTGTTATGTTATTGGACTAACATCCAGGGTACAGTAGTGTAGGGTGTTATGTTACTGGACTAACAATCCAGGGTACAGTAGTGTAGGATGTTATGTTACTGGAATAATAATCCTGGGTACAGTAGTTTAGGGTGTTATGTTACTGGACTAATAATCCAGGGTACAGTAGTGTAGGGTGTTATGTTATTGGACTAATAATCCAGGGTACAGTAGTGTTGGGTGTTATGTTACTGGACTAATAATCCAGGGTACAGTAGTGTAGGGTGTTATGTTACTGGACTAATAATCCAGGGGACAGTAGTGTAGGGTGTTATGTTACTGGACTAATAATCCAGGGTACAGTAGTGTAGGGTGTTATGTTATTGGACTAATAATCCAGGGTACAGTAGTGTAGGGTGTTATGTTACTGGACTAATAATCCAGGGTACAGTAGTGTAGGGTGTTATGTTACTGGACTAATAATCCAGGGTACAGTAGTGTAGCGTGTTATGTTATTGGACTAATAATCCAGGGTACAGTAGTGTAGGGTGTTATGATATTGGACTAATAATCCAGGGTACAGTAGTGTAGGGTGTTATGTTATTGGACTAATAATCCAGGGTACAGTAGTGTAGGGTGTTATGTTACTGGACTAATAATCCAGGGTACAGTAGTGTAGGGTGTTATGTTACTGGACTAATAATCCAGGGTACAGTAGTGTAGCGTGTTATGTTATTGGACTAATAATCCAGGGTACAGTAGTGTAGGGTGTTATGTTATTGGACTAATAATCCAGGGTACAGTAGTGTAGGGTGTTATGTTACTGGACCAATAATCCAGGGTACAGTAGTGTAGGGTGTTATGTTACTGGAATAATAATCCAGGGTACAGTAGTGTAGGGTGTTATGTTATTGGACTAATAATCCAGGGTACAGTAGTGTAGGGTGTTATGTTACTGGAATAATAATCCAGGGTACAGTAGTGTAGGGTGTTATGTTATTGGACTAATAATCCAGGGTACAGTAGTGTAGGGTGTTATGTTACTGGACTAATAATCCAGGGTACAGTAGTGTAGGGTGTTATGTTACTGGAATAATAATCCAGGGTACAGTAGTGTAGGGTGTTATGTTACTGGACTAATAATCCAGGGTACAGTAGTGTAGAGTGTTATGTTACTGGACTAATAATCCAGGGTACAGTAGTGTAGGGTGTTATGTTAATGGACTAATAATACAGGGTACAGTAGTGTAGGATGTTATGTTATTGGACTAATAATCCAGGGTACAGTAGTGTAGGGTGTTATGTTAATGGACTAATAATCCAGGGTACAGTAGTGTAGGGTGTTATGTTATTGGACTAATAATCCAGGGTACAGTAGTGTAGGGTGTTATGTTACTGGACTAATAATCCAGGGTACAGTAGTGTAGGGTGTTATGTTATTGGACTAATAATCCAGGGTACAGTAGTGTAGGGTGTTATGTTATTGGACTAATAATCCAGGGTACAGTAGTGTAGGGTGTTCTGTTACTGGACTAATAATCCAGGGTACAGTAGTGTAGGGTGTTATGTTACTGGACTAATAATCCAGGGTACAGTAGTGTAGGATGTTATGTTACTGGAATAATAATCCTGGGTACAGTAGTTTAGGGTGTTATGTTACTGGACTAATAATCCAGGGTACAGTAGTGTAGGGTGTTCTGTTACTGGACTAATAATCCAGGGTACAGTAGTGTAGGGTGTTATGTTAATGGACTAATAATCCAGGGTACAGTAGTGTAGAGTGTTATGTTACTGGACTAATAATCCAGGGTACAGTAGTGTAGGGTGTTATGTTACTGGACTAATAATCCAGGGTACAGTAGTGTAGGGTGTTATGTTACTGGAATAATAATCCTGGGTACAGTAGTGTAGGGTGTTATGTTACTGGACTAATAATCCAGGGTACAGTAGTGTAGGGTGTTATGTTACTGGACTAATAATCCAGGGTACAGTAGTGTAGGATGTTATGTTACTGGAATAATAATCCTGGGTACAGTAGTTTAGGGTGTTATGTTACTGGACCAATAATCCAGGGTACAGTAGTGTAGGGTGTTATCTTACTGGACTAATAATCCAGGGTACAGTAGTGTAGGGTGTTATGTTATTGGACTAATAATCCAGGGTACAGTAGTGTTGGGTGTTATGTTACTGGACTAATAATCCAGGGTACAGTAGTGTAGGGTGTTATGTTACTGGACTAATAATCCAGGGTACAGTAGTGTAGGGTGTTATGTTACTGGACTAATAATCCAGGGTACAGTAGTGTAGGGTGTTATGTTATTGGACTAATAATCCAGGGTACAGTAGTGTAGGGTGTTATGTTACTGGACTAATAATCCAGGGTACAGTAGTGTAGGGTGTTATGTTACTGGACTAATAATCCAGGGTACAGTAGTGTAGCGTGTTATGTTATTGGACTAATAATCCAGGGTACAGTAGTGTAGGGTGTTATGTTATTGGACTAATAATCCAGGGTACAGTAGTGTAGGGTGTTATGTTACTGGACCAATAATCCAGGGTACAGTAGTGTAGGGTGTTATGTTACTGGACTAATAATCCAGGGTACAGTAGTGTAGGGTGTTATGTTATTGGACTAATAATCCAGGGTACAGTAGTGTAGGGTGTTATGTTACTGGACTAATAATCCAGGGTACAGTAGTGTAGGGTGTTATGTTACTGGAATAATAATCCAGGGTACAGTAGTGTAGGGTGTTATGTTAATGGACTAATAATCCAGGGTACAGTAGTGTAGGGGTTTATGTTACTGGACTAATAATCCAGGGTACAGTAGTGTAGGGTGTTATGTTACTGGACTAATAATCCAGGGTACAGTAGTGTAGGGGGTTATGTTACTGGACTAATAATCCAGGGTACAGTAGTGTAGGGGGTTATGTTACTGGACTAATAATCCAGGGTACAGTAGTGTAGGGTGTTATGTTAATGGACTAATAATCCAGGGTACAGTAGTGTAGGGGGTTATGTTACTGGACTAATAATCCAGGGAACAGTAGTGTAGGGGGTTATGTTACTGGACTAATAATCCAGGGTACAGTAGTGTAGGGGGTTATGTTACTGGACTAATAATCCAGGGTACAGTAGTGTAGGGTGTTATGTTAATGGACTAATAATCCAGGGTACAGTAGTGTAGGGTGTTATGTTACTGGACTAATAATCCAGGGTACAGTAGTGTAGGGTGTTATGTTAATGGACTAATAATCCTGGGTACAGTAGTGTAGGGTGTTATGTTACTGGACTAATAATCCAGGGTACAGTAGTGTAGGGTGTTATGTTAATGGACTAATAATCCAGGGTACAGTAGTGTAGGGTGTTATGTTACTGGACTAACAATCCAGGGTACAGTAGTGTAGGGTGTTATGTTACTGGAATAATAATCCTGGGTACAGTAGTTTAGGGTGTTATGTTACTGGACTAATAATCCAGGGTACAGTAGTGTAGGGTGTTATCTTACTGGACTAATAATCCAGGGTACAGTAGTGTAGGGTGTTATGTTATTGGACTAATAATCCAGGGTACAGTAGTGTAGGATGTTATGTTACTGGAATAATAATCCTGGGTACAGTAGTTTAGGGTGTTATGTTACTGGACTAATAATCCAGGGTACAGTAGTGTAGGGTGTTATCTTACTGGACTAATAATCCAGGGTACAGTAGTGTAGGGTGTTATGTTATTGGACTAATAATCCAGGGTACAGTAGTGTTGGGTGTTATGTTACTGGACTAATAATCCAGGGTACAGTAGTGTAGGGTGTTATGTTACTGGACTAATAATCCAGGGGACAGTAGTGTAGGGTGTTATGTTACTGGACTAATAATCCAGGGTACAGTAGTGTAGGGTGTTATGTTATTGGACTAATAATCCAGGGTACAGTAGTGTAGGGTGTTATGTTACTGGACTAATAATCCAGGGTACAGTAGTGTAGGGTGTTATGTTACTGGACTAATAATCCAGGGTACAGTAGTGTAGCGTGTTATGTTATTGGACTAATAATCCAGGGTACAGTAGTGTAGGGTGTTATGATATTGGACTAATAATCCAGGGTACAGTAGTGTAGGGTGTTATGTTACTGGACCAATAATCCAGGGTACAGTAGTGTAGGGTGTTATGTTACTGGACTAATAATCCAGGGTACAGTAGTGTAGGGTGTTATGTTATTGGACTAATAATCCAGGGTACAGTAGTGTAGGGTGTTATGTTACTGGACTAATAATCCAGGGTACAGTAGTGTAGGGTGTTATGTTATTGGACTAATAATCCAGGGTACAGTAGTGTAGGATGTTATGTTATTGGACTAATAATCCAGGGTACAGTAGTGTAGGGTGTTATGTTACTGGAATAATAATCCAGGGTACAGTAGTGTAGGATGTTATGTTATTGGACTAATAATCCAGGGTACAGTAGTGTAGGGTGTTATGTTAATGGACTAATAATCCAGGGTACAGTAGTGTAGGGTGTTATGTTATTGGACTAATAATCCAGGGTACAGTAGTATAGGGTGTTATGTTATTGGACTAATAATCCAGGGTACAGTAGTGTAGGGTGTTATGTTATTGGACTAATAATCCAGGGTACAGTAGTGTAGGGTGTTATGTTACTGGACTAATAATCCAGGGTACAGTAGTGTAGGGTGTTATGTTACTGGACTAATAATCCAGGGTACAGTAGTATAGGGTGTTATGTTATTGGACTAATAATCCAGGGTACAGTAGTGTAGGATGTTATGTTATTGGACTAATAATCCAGGGTACAGTAGTGTAGGGTGTTATGTTACTGGAATAATAATCCAGGGTACAGTAGTGTAGGATGTTATGTTATTGGACTAATAATCCAGGGTACAGTAGTGTAGGATGTTATGTTATTGGACTAATAATCCAGGGTACAGTAGTATAGGGTGTTATGTTACTGGACTAATAATCCAGGGTACAGTAGTGTAGGGTGTTATGTTATTGGACTAATAATCCAGGGTACAGTAGTATAGGGTGTTATGTTATTGGACTAATAATCCAGGGTACAGTAGTGTAGGATGTTATGTTATTGGACTAATAATCCAGGGTACAGTAGTGTAGGGTGTTATGTTAATGGACTAATAATCCAGGGTACAGTAGTGTAGGGTGTTATGTTATTGGACTAATAATCCAGGGTACAGTAGTATAGGGTGTTATGTTATTGGACTAATAATCCAGGGTACAGTAGTGTAGGGTGTTATGTTATTGGACTAATAATCCAGGGTACAGTAGTATAGGGTGTTATGTTATTGGACTAATAATCCAGGGTACAGTAGTATAGGGTGTTATGTCACTGGACTAATAATCCAGGGTACAGTAGTGTAGGGTGTTATGTTATTGGACTAATAATCCAGGGTACAGTAGTGTAGGGTGTTATGTTATTGGACTAATAATCCAGGGTACAGTAGTATAGGGTGTTATGTTATTGGACTAATAATCCAGGGTACAGTAGTATAGGGTGTTATGTTACTGGACTAATAATCCAGGGTACAGTAGTGTAGGGTGTTATGTTATTGGACTAATAATCCAGGGTACAGTAGTGTAGGATGTTATGTTATTGGACGAATAATCCAGGGTACAGTAGTGTAGGGTGTTATGTTATTGGACTAATAATCCAGGGTACAGTAGTATAGGGTGTTATGTTACTGGACTAATAATCCAGGGTACAGTAGTGTAGGGTGTTATGTTATTGGACTAATAATCCAGGGTACAGTAGTGTAGGGTGTTATGTTATTGGACTAATAATCCAGGGTACAGTAGTGTAGGGTGTTCTGTTACTGGACTAATAATCCAGGGTACAGTAGTGTAGGGTGTTATGTTACTGGACTAATAATCCAGGGTACAGTAGTGTAGGGTGTTATGTTATTGGACTAATAATCCAGGGTACAGTAGTGTAGGGTGTTATGTTACTGGACTAATAATCCAGGGTACAGTAGTGTAGGGTGTTATGTTATTGGACTAATAATCCAGGGTACAGTAGTGTAGGGTGTTCTGTTACTGGACTAATAATACAGGGTACATTAGTGTAGGGTGTTATGTTACTGGACTAATAATCCAGGGTACAGTAGTGTAGGGTGTTATGTTATTGGACTAATAATCCAGGGTACAGTAGTGTAGGGTGTTATGTTACTGGACTAATAATCCAGGGTACAGTAGTGTAGGGTGTTATGTTATTGGACTAATAATCCAGGGTACAGTAGTGTAGGGTGTTCTGTTACTGGACTAATAATCCAGGGTACAGTAGTGTAGGGTGTTATGTTACTGGACTAATAATACAGGGTACAGTAGTGTAGGGTGTTATGTTATTGGACTAATAATCCAGGGTACAGTAGTGTAGGGTGTTCTGTTACTGGACTAATAATCCAGGGTACAGTAGTGTAGGGTGTTATGTTATTGGACTAATAATCCAGGGTACAGTAGTGTAGGGTGTTCTGTTACTGGACTAATAATCCAGGGTACAGTAGTGTAGGGTGTTATGTTACTGGACTAATAATACAGGGTACAGTAGTGTAGGGTGTTATGTTATTGGACTAATAATCCAGGGTACAGTAGTGTAGGGTGTTATGTTATTGGACTAATAATACAGGGTACAGTAGTGTAGGGTGTTATGTTACTGGACTAATAATCCAGGGTACAGTAGTGTAGGGTGTTATGTTACTGGACTAATAATCCAGGGTACAGTAGTGTAGGGTGTTATGTTATTGGACTAATAATCCAGGGTACAGTAGTGTAGGGTGTTATGTTACTGGACTAATAATCCAGGGTACAGTAGTGTAGGGTGTTATGTTATTGGACTAATAATCCAGGGTACAGTAGTGTAGGGTGTTATGTTATTGGACTAATAATCCAGGGTACAGTAGTGTAGGGTGTTCTGTTACTGGACTAATAATCCAGGGTACAGTAGTGTAGAGTGTTATGTTATTGGACTAATAATCCAGGGTACAGTCGTGTAGGGTGTTATGTTACTGGACTAATAATCCAGGGTACAGTAGTGTAGGGTGTTATGTTACTGGACTAATAATACAGGGTACAGTAGTGTAGGGTGTTATGTTATTGGACTAATAATCCAGGGTACAGTAGTGTAGGGTGTTATGTTATTGGACTAATAATCCAGGGTACAGTAGTGTAGGATGTTATGTTATTGGACTAATAATCCAGGGTACAGTAGTGTAGGGTGTTATGTTACTGGACTAATAATCCAGGGTACAGTAGTGTAGGGTGTTATGTTATTGGACTAATAATCCAGGGTACAGTAGTGTAGGGTGTTATGTTATTGGACTAATAATACAGGGTACAGTAGTGTAGGGTGTTATGTTACTGGACTAATAATCCAGGGTACAGTAGTGTAGGGTGTTATGTTATTGGACTAATAATCCAGTGTACAGTAGTGTAGGGTGTTATGTTATTGGACTAATAATACAGGGTACAGTAGTGTAGGGTGTTATGTTAATGGACTAATAATCCAGGGTACAGTAGTGTAGGGTGTTATGTTATTGGACTAATAATACAGGGTACAGTAGTGTAGAGTGTTATGTTACTGGACTAATAATCCAGGGTACAGTAGTGTAGGGTGTTATGTTCTTGGACTAATAATCCAGGGTACAGTAGTGTAGAGTGTTATGTTACTGGAATAATAATCCAGGGTACAGTAGTGTAGGGTGTTATGTTACTGGACTAATAATCCAGGGTACAGTAGTGTAGGGTGTTATGTTCTTGGACTAATAATCCAGGGTACAGTAGTGTAGAGTGTTATGTTACTGGAATAATAATCCAGGGTACAGTAGTGTAGGATGTTATGTTATTGGACTAATAATCCAGGGTACAGTAGTGTAGGGTGTTATGTTATTGGACTAATAATCCAGGGTACAGTAGTGTAGGGTGTTATGTTACTGGACTAATAATCCAGGGTACAGTAGTGTAGGGTGTTATGTTACTGGACTAATAATCCAGGGTACAGTAGTGTAGGGTGTTATGTTATTGGACTAATAATCCAGGGTACAGTAGTGTAGGGTGTTATGTTACTGGACTAATAATCCAGGGTACAGTAGTGTAGGGTGTTATGTTACTGGACTAATAATCCAGGGTACAGTAGTGTAGGGTGTTATGTTATTGGACTAATAATCCAGGGTACAGTAGTGTAGGGTGTTATGTTAATGGACTAATAATCCAGGGTACAGTAGTGTAGGGTGTTATGTTACTGGACTAATAATCCAGGGTACAGTAGTGTAGGGTGTTATGTTATTGGACTAATAATCCAGGGTACAGTAGTGTAGGGTGTTATGGTACTGGACTAATAATCCAGGGTACAGTAGTGTAGAGTGTTATGTTACTGGACTAATAATCCAGGGTACAGTAGTGTAGGGTGTTATGTTATTGGACTAATAATCCAAGGTACAGTAGTGTAGGGTGTTATGTTAATGGACTAATAATCCAGGGTACAGTAGTGTAGGGTGTTATGTTACTGGACTAATAATCCAGGGTACAGTAGTGTAGGGTGTTATGTTATTGGACTAATAATCCAGGGTACAGTAGTGTAGGGTGTTATGTTATTGGACTAATAATCCAGGGTACAGTAGTGTAGGGTGTTATGTTATTGGACTAATAATCCAGGGTACAGTAGTGTAGGGTGTTATGTTACTGGACTAATAATCCAGGGTACAGTAGTGTAGAGTGTTATGTTACTGGACTAATAATCCAGGGTACAGTAGTGTAGGGTGTTATGTTAATGGACTAATAATCCAGGGTACAGTAGTGTAGGGTGTTATGTTACTGGACTAATAATCCAGGGTACAGTAGTGTAGGGTGTTATGTTATTGGACTAATAATCCAGGGTACAGTAGTGTAGGGTGTTATGTTATTGGACTAATAATCCAGGGTACAGTAGTGTAGGGTGTTATGTTACTGGACTAATAATCCAGGGTACAGTAGTGTAGAGTGTTATGTTATTGGACTAATAATCCAGGGTACAGTAGTGTAGGATGTTATGTTACTGGACTAATAATCCAGGGTACAGTAGTGTAGGGTGTTATGTTACTGGACTAATAATCCAGGGTACAGTAGTGTAGGGTGTTATGTTACTGGACTAATAATCCAGGGTACAGTAGTGTAGGGTGTTATGTTATTGGACTAATAATCCAGGGTACAGTAGTGTAGGATGTTATGTTACTGGACTAATAATCCAGGGTACAGTAGTGTAGGGTGTTATGTTACTGGACTAATAATCCAGGGTACAGTAGTGTAGGGTGTTATGTTACTGGACTAATAATCCAGGGTACAGTAGTGTAGGGTGTTATGTTACTGGACTAATAATCCAGGGTACAGTAGTGTAGGGTGTTATGTTACTGGACTAATAATCCAGGGTACAGTAGTGTAGGGTGTTATGTTATTGGACTAATAATCCAGGGTACAGTAGTGTAGGGTGTTATGTTATTGGACTAATAATCCAGGGTACAGTAGTGTAGGGTGTTATGTTACTGGACTAATAATCCAGGGTACAGTAGTGTAGGGTGTTATGTTACTGGACTAATAATCCAGGGTACAGTAGTGTAGGGTGTTATGTTACTGGACTAATAATCCAGGGTACAGTAGTGTAGGGTGTTATTTTACTGGACTAATAATCCAGGGTACAGTAGTGTAGGGTGTTATGTTAATGGACTAATAATCCAGGGTACAGTAGTGTAGAGTGTTATGTTACTGGACTAATAATCCAGGGTACAGTAGTGTAGGGTGTTATGTTACTGGACTAATAATCCAGGGTACAGTAGTGTAGGGTGTTATTTTACTGGACTAATAATCCAGGGTACAGTAGTGTAGGGTGTTATGTTAATGGACTAATAATCCAGGGTACAGTAGTGTAGAGTGTTATGTTACTGGACTAATAATCCAGGGTACAGTAGTGTAGGGTGTTATGTTATTGGACTAATAATCCAGGGTACAGTAGTGTAGGGTGTTATGTTACTGGACTAATAATCCAGGGTACAGTAGTGTAGGGTGTTATGTTACTGGACTAATAATCCAGGGTACAGTAGTGTAGGGTGTTATGTTAATGGACTAATAATCCAGGGTACAGTAGTGTAGAGTGTTATGTTAATGGACTAATAATCCAGGGTACAGTAGTGTAGGGTGTTATGTTATTGGACTAATAATCCAGGGTACAGTAGTGTAGGGTGTTATGTTAATGGACTAATAATCCAGGGTACAGTAGTGTAGGATGTTCTGTTATTGGACTAATAATCCAGGGTACAGTAGTGTAGGGTGTTATGTTATTGGACTAATAATCCAGGGTACAGTAGTGTAGGGTGTTATGTTACTGGACTAATAATCCAGGGTACAGTAGTGTAGGCTGTTATGTTACTGGACTAATAATCCAGGATACAGTAGTGTAGGGTGTTATGTTAATGGACTAATAATCCAGGGTACAGTAGTGTAGGGTGTTATGTTACTGGACTAATAATCCAGGGTACAGTAGTGTAGGGTGTTATGTTATTGGACTAATAATCCAGGGTACAGTAGTGTAGGGTGTTATGTTAATGGACTAATAATCCAGGGTACAGTAGTGTAGGGTGTTATGTTACTGGACTAATAATCCAGGGTACAGTAGTGTAGGGTGTTATGTTATTGGACTAATAATCCAGGGTACAGTAGTGTAGGGTGTTATGTTACTGGACTAATAATCCAGGGTACAGTAGTGCAGGGTGTTATGTTACTGGACTAATAATCCAGGGTACAGTAGTGTAGGGTGTTATGTTATTGGACTAATAATCCAGGGTACAGTAGTGTAGAGTGTTATGTTAATGGACTAATAATCCAGGGTACAGTAGTGTAGGGTGTTATTGTACTGGACTAATAATCCAGGGTACAGTAGTGTAGAGTGTTATGTTAATGGACTAATAATCCAGGGTACAGTAGTGTAGGGTGTTATTTTACTGGACTAATAATCCAGGGTACAGTAGTGTAGAGTGTTATGTTAATGGACTAATAATCCAGGGTACAGTAGTGTAGGGTGTTATTTTACTGGACTAATAATCCAGGGTACAGTAGTGTAGGGTGTTATGTTATTGGACTAATAATCCAGGGTACAGTAGTGTAGGGTGTTATTTTACTGGACTAATAATCCAGGGTACAGTAGTGTAGGGTGTTATGTTATTGGACTAATAATCCAGGGTACAGTAGTGTAGGGTGTTATGTTACTGGACTAATAATCCAGGGTACAGTAGTGTAGGATGTTATGTTACTGGACTAATAATCCAGGGTACAGTAGTGTTGGGTGTTATGTTGATGGACTAATAATCCAGGGTACAGTAGTGTAGGATGTTATGTTACTGGACTAATAATCCAGGGTACAGTAGTGTAGGGTGTTATGTTAATGGACTAATAATCCAGGGTACAGTAGTGTAGGGTGTTATGTTATTGGACTAATAATCCAGGGTACAGTAGTGTAGGATGTTATGTTAATGGACTAATAATCCAGGGTACAGTAGTGTAGGGTGTTATGTTATTGGACTAATAATCCAGGGTACAGTAGTGTAGGGTGTTATGTTATTGGACTAATAATCCAGGGTACAGTAGTGTAGGGTGTTATGTTACTGGACTAATAATCCAGGGTACAGTAGTGTAGAGTGTTATGTTACTGGACTATTAATCCAGGGTACAGTAGTGTAGGGTGTTATGTTACTGGACTAATAATCCAGGGTACAGTAGTGTAGGGTGTTATGTTATTGGACTAATAATCCAGGGTACAGTAGTGTAGGGTGTTATGTTAATGGACTAATAATCCAGGGTACAGTAGTGTAGGGTGTTATGTTATTGGACTAATAATACAGGGTACAGTAGTGTAGGGTGTTATGTTACTGGACTAATAATCCAGGGTACAGTAGTGTAGGGTGTTATGTTATTGGACTAATAATCCAGGGTACAGTAGTGTAGAGTGTTATGTTACTGGAATAATAATCCAGGGTACAGTAGTGTAGGATGTTATGTTATTGGACTAATAATCCAGGGTACAGTAGTGTAGAGTGTTATGTTACTGGAATAATAATCCAGGGTACAGTAGTGTAGGATGTTATGTTATTGGACTAATAATCCAGGGTACAGTAGTGTAGGGTGTTATGTTAATGGACTAATAATCCAGGGTACAGTAGTGTAGGGTGTTATGTTATTGGACTAATAATCCAGGGTACAGTAGTGTAGGGTGTTATGTTATTGGACTAATAATCCAGGGTACAGTAGTGTAGGGTGTTATGTTATTGGACTAATAATCCAGGGTACAGTATTGTAGGGTGTTATGTTAATGGACTAATAATCCAAAGTACAGTAGTGTAGGGTGTTATGTTATTGGACTAATAATCCAGGGTACAGTATTGTAGGGTGTTATGTTAATGGACTAATAATCCAAAGTACAGTAGTGTAGGGTGTTATGTTATTGGACTAATAATCCAGGGTACAGTAGTGTAGGATGTTATGTTATTGGACTAATAATACAGGGTACAGTAGTGTAGAGTGTTATGTTACTGGACTAATAATCCAGGGTACAGTAGTGTAGGGTGTTATGTTATTGGACTAATAATCCAGGGTACAGTAGTGTAGAGTGTTATGTTACTGGACTAATAATCCAGGGTACAGTAGTGTAGGGTGTTATGTTATTGGACTAATAATCCAGGGTACAGTAGTGTAGGGTGTTATGTTATTGGACTAATAATCCAGGGTACAGTAGTGTAGGGTGTTATGTTACTGGACTAATAATCCAGGGTACAGTAGTGTAGAGTGTTATGTTACTGGACTATTAATCCAGGGTACAGTAGTGTAGGGTGTTATGTTACTGGACTAATAATCCAGGGTACAGTAGTGTAGGGTGTTATGTTATTGGACTAATAATCCAGGGTACAGTAGTGTAGGGTGTTATGTTAATGGACTAATAATCCAGGGTACAGTAGTGTAGGGTGTTATGTTATTGGACTAATAATACAGGGTACAGTAGTGTAGGGTGTTATGTTACTGGACTAATAATCCAGGGTACAGTAGTGTAGGGTGTTATGTTATTGGACTAATAATCCAGGGTACAGTAGTGTAGAGTGTTATGTTACTGGAATAATAATCCAGGGTACAGTAGTGTAGGATGTTATGTTATTGGACTAATAATCCAGGGTACAGTAGTGTAGGGTGTTATGTTACTGGAATAATAATCCAGGGTACAGTAGTGTAGGATGTTATGTTATTGGACTAATAATCCAGGGTACAGTAGTGTAGGGTGTTATGTTAATGGACTAATAATCCAGGGTACAGTAGTGTAGGGTGTTATGTTATTGGACTAATAATCCAGGGTACAGTAGTGTAGGGTGTTATGTTATTGGACTAATAATCCAGGGTACAGTAGTGTAGGGTGTTATGTTATTGGACTAATAATCCAGGGTACAGTATTGTAGGGTGTTATGTTAATGGACTAATAATCCAAAGTACAGTAGTGTAGGGTGTTATGTTATTGGACTAATAATCCAGGGTACAGTATTGTAGGGTGTTATGTTAATGGACTAATAATCCAAAGTACAGTAGTGTAGGGTGTTATGTTATTGGACTAATAATCCAGGGTACAGTAGTGTAGGATGTTATGTTATTGGACTAATAATACAGGGTACAGTAGTGTAGAGTGTTATGTTACTGGACTAATAATCCAGGGTACAGTAGTGTAGGGTGTTATGTTATTGGACTAATAATCCAGGGTACAGTAGTGTAGAGTGTTATGTTAATGGACTAATAATCCAGGGTACAGTAGTGTAGGGTGTTATGTTATTGGACTAATAATCCAGGGTACAGTAGTGTAGGGTGTTATGTTATTGGACTAATAATCCAGGGTACAGTAGTGTAGGGTGTTATGTTATTGGACTAATAATCCTGGGTACAGTAGTGTAGGGTGTTATGTTAATGGACTGTTAATCCAGGGTACAGTAGTGTAGGGTGTTATGTTATTGGACTAATAATACAGGGTACAGTAGTGTAGAGTGTTATGTTACTGGACTAATAATCCAGGGTACAGTAGTGTAGGGTGTTATGTTATTGGACTAATAATCCAGGGTACAGTAGTGTAGAGTGTTATGTTAATGGACTAATAATCCAGGGTACAGTAGTGTAGGATGTTATGTTAATGGACTAATAATCCAGGGTACAGTAGTGTAGGATGTTATGTTATTGGACTAATAATCCAGGGTACAGTAGTGTAGGGTGTTATGTTACTGGACTAATAATCCAGGGTACAGTAGTGTAGGGTGTTATGTTAATGGACTAATAATCCAGGGTACAGTAGTGTAGGGTGTTATGTTATTGGACTAATAATCCAGGGTACAGTAGTGTAGGGTGTTATGTTAATGGACTATTAATCCAGGGTACAGTAGTGTAGGATGTTATGTTATTGGACTAATAATCCAGGGTACAGTAGTGTAGGGTGTTATGTTACTGGACTAATAATCCAGGGTACAGTAGTGTAGGATGTTATGTTAATGGACTAATAATCCAGGGTACAGTAGTGTAGGGTGTTATGTTATTGGACTAATAATCCAGGGTATAGTAGTGTAGGGTGTTATGTTACTGGAATAATAATCCAGGGTACAGTAGTGTAGGGTGTTATGTTAATGGACTAATAATCCAGGGTACAGTAGTGCAGGGTGTTATGTTACTGGAATAATAATCCAGGGTACAGTAGTGTAGGGTGTTATGTTATTGGACTAATAATCCTGGGTACAGTAGTGCAGGGTGTTATGTTACTGGAATAATAATCCAGGGTACAGTAGTGCAGGGTGTTATGTTACTGGAATAATAATCCAGGGTACAGTAGTGTAGGGTGTTATGTTATTGGACTAATAATCCTGGGTACAGTAGTGTAGGGTGTTATGTGACTGGACTAATAATCCAGGGTACAGTAGTGTAGGGTGTTATGTGACTGGACTAATAATCCTGGGTACAGTAGTGCAGGGTGTTATGTTACTGGAATAATAATCCAGGGTACAGTAGTGTAGGGTGTTATGTTATTGGACTAATAATCCTGGGTACAGTAGTGTAGGGTGTTATGTTATTGGACTAATAATCCAGGGTACAGTAGTGTAGGGTGTTATGTTACTGGAATAATAATCCAGGGTACAGTAGTGTAGGGTGTTATGTTATTGGACTAATAATCCAGGGTACAGTAGTGTAGGGTGTTATGTTACTGGACTAATAATCCAGGGTACAGTAGTGTAGGGTGTTATGTTACTGGAATAATAATCCAGGGTACAGTAGTGTAGGGTGTTATGTTATTGGACTAATAATCCAGGGTACAGTAGTGTAGGGTGTTATGTTATTGGACTAATAATCCAGGGTACAGTAGTGTAGGGTGTTATGTTATTGGACTAATAATCCAGGGTACAGTAGTGTAGGGTGTTATGTTAATGGACTAATAATCCAGGGTACAGTAGTGTAGGGTGTTATGTTATTGGACTAATAATCCAGGGTACAGTAGTGTAGAGTGTTATGTTAATGGACTAATAATCCAGGGTACAGTAGTGTAGGGTGTTATGTTATTGGACTAATAATCCAGGGTACAGTAGTGTAGGGTGTTATGTTACTGGACTAATAATCCAGGGTACAGTAGTGTAGGGTGTTATGTTACTGGACTAATAATCCAGGGTACAGTAGTGTAGGGTGTTATGTTACTGGACTAATAATCCAGGGTACAGTAGTGTAGAGTGTTATGTTATTGGACTAATAATCCAGGGTACAGTAGTGTAGGGTGTTATGTTACTGGACTAATAATCCAGGGTACAGTAGTGTAGGGTGTTATGTTATTGGACTAATAATCCAGGGTACAGTAGTGTCGGGTGTTATGTTACTGGACTAATAATCCAGGGTACAGTAGTGTAGGATGTTATGTTATTGGACTAATAATCCAGGGTACAGTAGTGTAGGGTGTTATGTTACTGGACTAATAATCCAGGGTACAGTAGTGTCGGGTGTTATGTTACTGGACTAATAATCCAGGGTACAGTAGTGTAGGATGTTATGTTATTGGACTAATAATCCAGGGTACAGTAGTGTAGGGTGTTATGTTACTGGACTAATAATCCAGGGTACAGTAGTGTAGAGTGTTATGTTACTGGAATAATAATCCAGGGTACAGTAGTGTAGGATGTTATGTTATTGGACTAATAATCCAGGGTACAGTAGTGTAGGATGTTATGTTATTGGACTAATAATCCAGGGTACAGTAGTGTAGGGTGTTATGTCACTGGACTAATAATCCAGGGTACAGTAGTGTAGAGTGTTATGTTAATGGACTAATAATCCAGGGTACAGTAGTGTAGGGTGTTATGTTACTGGACTAATAATCCAGGGTACAGTAGTGTAGAGTGTTATGTTACTGGAATAATAATCCAGGGTACAGTAGTGTAGGGTGTTATGTTACTGGACTAATAATCCAGGGTACAGTAGTGTAGGGTGTTATGTTATTGGACTAATAATCCAGGGTACAGTAGTGTAGGGTGTTATGTTACTGGACTAATAATCCAGGGTACAGTAGTGTAGGGTGTTATGTTACTGGACTAATAATCCAGGGTACAGTAGTGTAGGGTGTTATGTTATTGGACTAATAATCCAGGGTACAGTAGTGTAGAGTGTTATGTTACTGGACTAATAATCCAGGGTACAGTAGTGTAGGGTGTTATGTTACTGGACTAATAATCCAGGGTACAGTAGTGTAGGGTGTTATGTTATTGGACTAATAATCCAGGGTACAGTAGTGTAGGGTGTTATGTTACTGGACTAATAATCCAGGGTACAGTAGTGTAGGATGTTATGTTATTGGACTAATAATCCAGGGTACAGTAGTGTAGGGTGTTATGTTACTGGACTAATAATCCAGGGTACAGTAGTGTAGGGTGTTATGTTACTGGACTAATAATCCAGGGTACAGTAGTGTAGGGTGTTATGTTATTGGACTAATAATCCAGGGTACAGTAGTGTAGGGTGTTATGTTACTGGACTAATAATCCAGGGTACAGTAGTGTAGGGTGTTATGTTACTGGAATAATAATCCAGGGTACAGTAGTGTAGGATGTTATGTTATTGGACTAATAATCCAGGGTACAGTAGTGTAGGGTGTTATGTTATTGGACTAATAATCCAGGGTACAGTAGTGTAGGATGTTATGTTATTGGACTAATAATCCAGGGTACAGTAGTGTAGGGTGTTATGTTATTGGACTAATAATCCAGGGTACAGTAGTGTAGGATGTTATGTTATTGGACTAATAATCCAGGGTACAGTAGTGTAGAGTGTTATGTTACTGGAATAATAATCCAGGGTACAGTAGTGTAGGATGTTATGTTATTGGACTAATAATCCAGGGTACAGTAGTGTAGGGTGTTATGTTATTGGACTAATAATCCAGGGTACAGTAGTGTAGGATGTTATGTTATTGGACTAATAATCCAGGGTACAGTAGTGTAGGGTGTTATGTTACTGGACTAATAATCCAGGGTACAGTAGTGTAGGATGTTATGTTATTGGACTAATAATCCAGGGTACAGTAGTGTAGGGTGTTATGTTACTGGACTAATAATCCAGGGTACAGTAGTGTAGGGTGTTATGTCACTGGACTAATAATCCAGGGTACAGTAGTGTAGGGTGTTATGTTATTGGACTAATAATCCAGGGTACAGTAGTGTAGGGTGTTATGTTACTGGACTAATAATCCAGGGTACAGTAGTGTAGGGTGTTATGTTAATGGACTAATAATCCAGGGTACAGTAGTGTAGGGTGTTATGTTATTGGACTAATAATCCAGGGTACAGTAGTGTAGGATGTTATGTTATTGGACTAATAATCCAGGGTACAGTAGTGTAGAGTGTTATGTTATTGGACTAATAATCCAGGGTACAGTAGTGTAGGGTGTTATGTTACTGGACTAATAATCCAGGGTACAGTAGTGTAGGGTGTTATGTTAATGGAATAATAATCCAGGGTACAGTAGTGTAGGATGTTATGTTATTGGACTAATAATCCAGGGTACAGTAGTGTAGGATGTTATGTTATTGGACTAATAATCCAGGGTACAGTAGTGTAGAGTGTTATGTTATTGGACTAATAATCCAGGGTACAGTAGTGTAGGGTGTTATGTTACTGGAATAATAATCCAGGGTACAGTAGTGTAGGGTGTTATGTTACTGGACTAATAATCCAGGGTACAGTAGTGTAGGGTGTTATGTTACTGGAATAATAATCCAGGGTACAGTAGTGTAGGATGTTATGTTATTGGACTAATAATACAGGGTACAGTAGTGTAGAGTGTTATGTTACTGGACTAATAATCCAGGGTACAGTAGTGTAGGATGTTATGTTATTGGACTAATAATCCAGGGTACAGTAGTGTAGGGTGTTATGTTACTGGACTAATAATCCAGGGTACAGTAGTGTAGGGTGTTATGTTAATGGAATAATAATCCAGGGTACAGTAGTGTAGGATGTTATGTTATTGGACTAATAATCCAGGGTACAGTAGTGTAGGATGTTATGTTATTGGACTAATAATCCAGGGTACAGTAGTGTAGAGTGTTATGTTATTGGACTAATAATCCAGGGTACAGTAGTGTAGGGTGTTATGTTACTGGACTAATAATCCAGGGTACAGTAGTGTAGAGTGTTATGTTACTGGAATAATAATCCAGGGTACAGTAGTGTAGGATGTTATGTTACTGGACTAATAATCCAGGGTACAGTAGTGTAGGGTGTTATGTTACTGGACTAATAATCCAGGGTACAGTAGTGTAGAGTGTTATGTTACTGGACTAATAATCCAGGGTACAGTAGTGTAGGATGTTATGTTACTGGAATAATAATCCAGGGTACAGTAGTGTAGGGTGTTATGTTACTGGACTAATAATCCAGGGTACAGTAGTGTAGGGTGTTATGTTACTGGACTAATAATCCAGGGTACAGTAGTGTAGAGTGTTATGTTAATGGACTAATAATCCAGGGTACAGTAGTGTAGGGTGTTATGTTACTGGAATAATAATCCAGGGTACAGTAGTGTAGGGTGTTATGTTACTGGACTAATAATCCAGGGTACAGTAGTGTAGAGTGTTATGTTACTGGAATAATAATCCAGGGTACAGTAGTGCAGGGTGTTATGTTACTGGACTAATAATCCAGGGTACAGTAGTGTAGGATGTTATGTTACTGGACTAATAATCCAGGGTACAGTAGTGTAGGATGTTATGTTATTGGACTAATAATCCAGGGTACAGTAGTGTAGAGTGTTATGTTATTGGACTAATAATCCAGGGTACAGTAGTGTAGGATGTTATGTTATTGGACTAATAATCCAGGGTACAGTAGTGTAGGGTGTTATGTTACTGGACTAATAATCCAGGGTACAGTAGTGTAGAGTGTTATGTTAATGGACTAATAATCCAGGGTACAGTAGTGTAGGGTGTTATGTTATTGGACTCATAATCCAGGGTACAGTAGTGTAGGGTGTTATGTTACTGGAATAATAATCCAGGGTACAGTAGTGTAGGATGTTATGTTATTGGACTAATAATCCAGGGTACAGTAGTGTAGGGTGTTATGTTACTGGACTAATAATCCAGGGTACAGTAGTGTAGGGTGTTATGTTACTGGACTAATAATCCAGGGTACAGTAGTGTAGGAGTGTTATGTTACTGGAATAATAATCCAGGGTACAGTAGTGTAGGGTGTTATGTTACTGGACTAATAATCCAGGGTACAGTAGTGTAGAGTGTTATGTTACTGGACTAATAATCCAGGGTACAGTAGTGTAGGATGTTATGTTATTGGACTAATAATCCAGGGTACAGTAGTGTAGGGTGTTATGTTACTGGACTAATAATCCAGGGTACAGTAGTGTAGGGTGTTATGTTACTGGACTAATAATCCAGGGTACAGTAGTGTAGGAGTGTTATGTTACTGGACTAATAATCCAGGGTACAGTAGTGTAGGGTGTTATGTTACTGGACTAATAATCCAGGGTACAGTAGTGTAGGGTGTTATGTTACTGGACTAATAATCCAGGGTACAGTAGTGTAGGGTGTTATGTTACTGGACTAATAATCCAGGGTACAGTAGTGTAGGGTGTTATGTTATTGGACTAATAATCCAGGGTACAGTAGTGTAGGGTGTTATGTTACTGGACTAATAATCCAGGGTACAGTAGTGTAGGGTGTTATGTTACTGGACTAATAATCCAGGGTACAGTAGTGTAGAGTGTTATGTTACTGGAATAATAATCCAGGGTACAGTAGTGTAGGATGTTATGTTACTGGACTAATAATCCAGGGTACAGTAGTGTAGGGTGTTATGTTACTGGACTAATAATCCAGGGTACAGTAGTGTAGGGTGTTATGTTACTGGACTAATAATCCAGGGTACAGTAGTGTAGGATGTTATGTTATTGGACTAATAATCCAGGGTACAGTAGTGTAGGGTGTTATGTTACTGGACTAATAATCCAGGGTACAGTAGTGTAGGGTGTTATGTTATTGGACTAATAATCCAGGGTACAGTAGTGTAGGATGTTATGTTATTGGACTAATAATCCAGGGTACAGTAGTGTAGGGTGTTATGTTACTGGACTAATAATCCAGGGTACAGTAGTGTAGGGTGTTATGTTACTGGACTAATAATCCAGGGTACAGTAGTGTAGGGTGTTATGTTACTGGACTAATAATCCAGGGTACAGTAGTGTAGGGTGTTATGTTACTGGACTAATAATCCAGGGTACAGTAGTGTAGAGTGTTATGTTACTGGAATAATAATCCAGGGTACAGTAGTGTAGGATGTTATGTTATTGGACTAATAATCCAGGGTACAGTAGTGTAGGGTGTTATGTTACTGGACTAATAATCCAGGGTACAGTAGTGTAGGGATGTTATGTTATTGGACTAATAATCCAGGGTACAGTAGTGTAGGGTGTTATGTTACTGGACTAATAATCCAGGGTACAGTAGTGTAGGGTGTTATGTTATTGGACTAATAATCCAGGGTACAGTAGTGTAGGGTGTTATGTTACTGGACTAATAATCCAGGGTACAGTAGTGTAGGGTGTTATGTTAATGGACTAATAATCCAGGGTACAGTAGTGTAGAGTGTTATGTTACTGGAATAATAATCCAGGGTACAGTAGTGTAGGATGTTATGTTACTGGACTAATAATCCAGGGTACAGTAGTGTAGGGTGTTATGTTACTGGACTAATAATCCAGGGTACAGTAGTGTAGAGTGTTATGTTACTGGACTAATAATCCAGGGTACAGTAGTGTAGGATGTTATGTTATTGGACTAATAATCCAGGGTACAGTAGTGTAGGGTGTTATGTTACTGGACTAATAATCCAGGGTACAGTAGTGTAGGGTGTTATGTTACTGGACTAATAATCCAGGGTACAGTAGTGTAGGGTGTTATGTTAATGGACTAATAATCCAGGGTACAGTAGTGTAGGGTGTTATGTTACTGGACTAATAATCCAGGGTACAGTAGTGTAGGGTGTTATGTTAATGGACTAATAATCCAGGGTACAGTAGTGTAGGGTGTTATGTTACTGGACTAATAATCCAGGGTACAGTAGTGTAGGGTGTTATGTTACTGGACTAATAATCCAGGGTACAGTAGTGTAGGGTGTTATGTTAATGGACTAATAATCCAGGGTACAGTAGTGTAGAGTGTTATGTTACTGGACTAATAATCCAGGGTACAGTAGTGTAGGGTGTTATGTTACTGGACTAATAATCCAGGGTACAGTAGTGTAGGGTGTTATGTTAATGGACTAATAATCCAGGGTACAGTAGTGTAGGGTGTTATGTTACTGGACTAATAATCCAGGGTACAGTAGTGTAGGGTGTTATGTTAATGGACTAATAATCCAGGGTACAGTAGTGTAGAGTGTTATGTTACTGGAATAATAATCCAGGGTACAGTAGTGTAGGATGTTATGTATTGGACTAATAATCCAGGGTACAGTAGTGTAGGGTGTTATGTTACTGGACTAATAATCCAGGGTACAGTAGTGTAGGGTGTTATGTTAATGGACTAATAATCCAGGGTACAGTAGTGTAGAGTGTTATGTTACTGGAATAATAATCCAGGGTACAGTAGTGTAGGATGTTATGTTATTGGACTAATAATCCAGGGTACAGTAGTGTAGGGTGTTATGTTACTGGACTAATAATCCAGGGTACAGTAGTGTAGGGTGTTATGTTACTGGACTAATAATCCAGGGTACAGTAGTGTAGGGTGTTATGTTACTGGACTAATAATCCAGGGTACAGTAGTGTAGGGTGTTATGTTATTGGACTAATAATCCAGGGTACAGTAGTGTAGGGTGTTATGTTATTGGACTAATAATCCAGGGTACAGTAGTGTAGGGTGTTATGTTACTGGACTAATAATCCAGGGTACAGTAGTGTAGAGTGTTATGTTACTGGACTAATAATCCAGGGTACAGTAGTGTAGGATGTTATGTTATTGGACTAATAATCCAGGGTACAGTAGTGTAGAGTGTTATGTTACTGGACTAATAATCCAGGGTACAGTAGTGTAGGGTGTTATGTTAATGGACTAATAATCCAGGGTACAGTAGTGTAGGGTGTTATGTTACTGGACTAATAATCCAGGGTACAGTAGTGTAGGGTGTTATGTTATTGGACTAATAATCCAGGGTACAGTAGTGTAGGGTGTTATGTTATTGGACTAATAATCCAGGGTACAGTAGTGTAGGGTGTTATGTTATTGGACTAATAATCCAGGGTACAGTAGTGTAGGGTGTTATGTTACTTGGACTAATAATCCAGGGTACAGTAGTGTAGGGTGTTATGTTATTGGACTAATAATCCAGGGTACAGTAGTGTAGGATGTTATGTTAATGAACTAATAATCCAGGGTACAGTAGTGTAGGGTGTTATGTTACTGGAATAATAATCCAGGGTACAGTAGTGTAGGGTGTTATGTTACTGGACTAATAATCCAGGGTACAGTAGTGTAGGGATGTTATGTTATTGGACTAATAATACAGGGTACAGTAGTGTAGGAGTGTTATGTTACTGGACTAATAATCCAGGGTACAGTAGTGTAGGGTGTTATGTTACTGGAATAATAATCCTGGGTACAGTAGTGTAGGGTGTTATGTTACTGGACTAATAATCCAGGGTACAGTAGTGTAGGGATGTTATGTTATTGGACTAATAATCCAGGGTACAGTAGTGTAGAGTGTTATGTTACTGGACTAATAATCCAGGGTACAGTAGTGTAGGGTGTTATGTTACTGGACTAATAATCCAGGGTACAGTAGTGTAGGGTGTTATGTTATTGGACTAATAATCCAGGGTACAGTAGTGTAGGGTGTTATGTTACTGGAATAATAATCCAGGGTACAGTAGTGTAGGGTGTTATGTTACTGGACTAATAATCCAGGGTACAGTAGTGTAGGGTGTTATGTTACTGGACTAATAATCCAGGGTACAGTAGTGTAGGGTGTTATGTTAATGGACTAATAATCCAGGGTACAGTAGTGTAGGGTGTTATGTTACTGGAATAATAATCCTGGGTACAGTAGTGTAGGGTGTTATGTTACTGGACTAATAATCCAGGGTACAGTAGTGTAGGGTGTTATGTTACTGGACTAATAATCCAGGGTACAGTAGTGTAGGGTGTTATGTTACTGGACTAATAATCCAGGGTACAGTAGTGTAGGGTGTTATGTTAATGGACTAATAATCCAGGGTACAGTAGTGTAGGGTGTTATGTTACTGGACTAATAATCCAGGGTACAGTAGTGTAGGGTGTTATGTTATGGACTAATAATCCAGGGTACAGTAGTGTAGGGTGTTATGTTACTGGACTAATAATCCAGGGTACAGTAGTGTAGGGTGTTATGTTACTGGACTAATAATCCAGGGTACAGTAGTGTAGGGTGTTATGTTAATGGACTAATAATCCAGGGTACAGTAGTGTAGGGTGTTATGTTACTGGACTAATAATCCAGGGTACAGTAGTGTAGGGTGTTATGTTACTGGACTAATAATCCAGGGTACAGTAGTGTAGGGTGTTATGTTAATGGACTAATAATCCAGGGTACAGTAGTGTAGGGTGTTATGTTACTGGACTAATAATCCAGGGTACAGTAGTGTAGGGTGTTATGTTAATGGACTAATAATCCAGGGTACAGTAGTGTAGGGTGTTATGTTACTGGACTAATAATCCAGGGTACAGTAGTGTAGGGTGTTATGTTAATGGACTAATAATCCAGGGTACAGTAGTGTAGGGTGTTATGTTACTGGACTAATAATCCAGGGTACAGTAGTGTAGGGTGTTATGTTAATGGACTAATAATCCAGGGTACAGTAGTGTAGGGTGTTATGTTACTGGAATAATAATCCTGGGTACAGTAGTGTAGGGTGTTATGTTAATGGACTAATAATCCAGGGTACAGTAGTGTAGGGTGTTATGTTAATGGACTAATAATCCAGGGTACAGTAGTGTAGGGTGTTATGTTACTGGACTAATAATCCAGGGTACAGTAGTGTAGGGTGTTATGTTACTGGACTAATAATCCAGGGTACAGTAGTGTAGGGTGTTATGTTAATGGACTAATAATCCAGGGTACAGTAGTGTAGGGTGTTATGTTACTGGAATAATAATCCTGGGTACAGTAGTGTAGGGTGTTATGTTACTGGACTAATAATCCAGGGTACAGTAGTGTAGGGTGTTATGTTACTGGAATAATAATCCAGGGTACAGTAGTGTAGGGTGTTATGTTACTGGAATAATAATCCAGGGTACAGTAGTGTAGGATGTTATGTTATTGGACTAATAATACAGGGTACAGTAGTGTAGAGTGTTATGTTACTGGACTAATAATCCAGGGTACAGTAGTGTAGGGTGTTATGTTATTGGACTAATAATCCAGGGTACAGTAGTGTAGGGTGTTATGTTATTGGACTAATAATCCAGGGTACAGTAGTGTAGGGTGTTATGTTATTGGACTAATAATCCAGGGTACAGTAGTGTAGGGTGTTATGTTATTGGACTAATAATCCAGGGTACAGTATTGTAGGGTGTTATGTTATTGGACTAATAATCCACGGTACAGTAGTGTAGGATGTTATGTTAATGGACTAATAATCCAGGGTACAGTAGTGTAGGGTGTTATGTTACTGGAATAATAATCCTGGGTACAGTAGTGTAGGGTGTTATGTTACTGGACTAATAATCCAGGGTACAGTAGTGTAGGGTGTTATGTTACTGGACTAATAATCAAGGGTACAGTAGTGTAGGGTGTTATGTTACTGGAATAATAATCCAGGGTACAGTAGTGTAGGGTGTTATGTTACTGGACTAATAATCCAGGGTACAGTAGTGTAGGGTGTTATGTTACTGGAATAATAATCCAGGGTACAGTAGTGTAGGGTGTTATGTTACTGGACTAATAATCCAGGGTACAGTAGTGTAGGGTGTTATGTTACTGGACTAATAATCCAGGGTACAGTAGTGTAGGGTGTTATGTTACTGGACTAATAATCCAGGGTACAGTAGTGTAGGGTGTTATGTTACTGGACTAATAATCCAGGGTACAGTAGTGTAGGGTGTTATGTTACTGGACTAATAATCCAGGGTACAGTAGTGTAGGGTGTTATGTTACTGGACTAATAATCCAGGGTACAGTATTGTAGGGTGTTATGTTAATGGACTAATAATCCAGGGTACAGTAGTGTAGGGTGTTATGTTACTGGAATAATAATCCAGGGTACAGTAGTGTAGGATGTTATGTTATTGGACTAATAATACAGGGTACAGTAGTGTAGAGTGTTATGTTACTGGACTAATAATCCAGGGTACAGTAGTGTAGGGTGTTATGTTACTGGACTAATAATACAGGGTACAGTAGTGTAGAGTGTTATGTTACTGGACTAATAATCCAGGGTACAGTAGTGTAGGGTGTTATGTTACTGGAATAATAATCCAGGGTACAGTAGTGTAGGGTGTTATGTTACTGGACTAATAATACAGGGTACAGTAGTGTAGGGTGTTATGTTACTGGACTAATAATACAGGGTACAGTAGTGTAGAGTGTTATGTTACTGGACTAATAATCCAGGGTACAGTAGTGTAGGGTGTTATGTTAATGGACTAATAATCCAGGGTACAGTAGTGTAGGGTGTTATGTTATTGGACTAATAATCCAGGGTACAGTAGTGTAGGGTGTTATGTTAATGGACTAATAATCCAGGGTACAGTAGTGTAGGGTGTTATGTTATTGGACTAATAATCCAGGGTACAGTAGTGTAGGGTGTTATGTTATTGGACTAATAATCCAGGGTACAGTAGTGTAGGGTGTTATGTTAATGGACTAATAATCCAGGGTACAGTAGTGTAGGATGTTATGTTATTGGACTAATAATACAGGGTACAGTAGTGTAGAGTGTTATGTTACTGGACTAATAATCCAGGGTACAGTAGTGTAGGGTGTTATGTTACTGGACTAATAATACAGGGTACAGTAGTGTAGAGTGTTATGTTACTGGACTAATAATCCAGGGTACAGTAGTGTAGGGTGTTATGTTACTGGAATAATAATCCAGGGTACAGTAGTGTAGGGTGTTATGTTACTGGACTAATAATCCAGGGTACAGTAGTGTAGGGTGTTATGTTACTGGAATAATAATCCAGGGTACAGTAGTGTAGGATGTTATGTTATTGGACTAATAATACAGGGTACAGTAGTGTAGAGTGTTATGTTACTGGACTAATAATCCAGGGTACAGTAGTGTAGGGTGTTATGTTACTGGACTAATAATCCAGGGTACAGTAGTGTAGGATGTTATGTTATTGGACTAATAATACAGGGTACAGTAGTGTAGAGTGTTATGTTACTGGACTAATAATCCAGGGTACAGTAGTGTAGGGTGTTATGTTATTGGACTAATAATCCAGGGTACAGTAGTGTAGGGTGTTATGTTATTGGACTAATAATCCAGGGTACAGTAGTGTAGGGTGTTATGTTATTGGACTAATAATCCAGGGTACAGTATTGTAGGGTGTTATGTTATTGGACTAATAATCCACGGTACAGTAGTGTAGGATGTTATGTTAATGGACTAATAATCCAGGGTACAGTAGTGTAGGGTGTTATGTTATTGGACTAATAATCCAGGGTACAGTAGTGTAGGGTGTTATGTTATTGGACTAATAATCCAGGGTACAGTAGTGTAGGGTGTTATGTTATTGGACTAATAATCCAGGGTACAGTATTGTAGGGTGTTATGTTATTGGACTAATAATCCAGGGTACAGTAGTGTAGGGTGTTATGTTATTGGACTAATAATCCAGGGTACAGTATTGTAGGGTGTTATGTTAATGGACTAATAATCCAGGGTACAGTATTGTAGAGTGTTATGTTACTGGACTAATAATCCAGGGTACAGTAGTGTAGAGTGTTATGTTACTGGACTAATAATCCAGGGTACAGTAGTGTAGGGTGTTATGTTACTGGAATAATAATCCAGGGTACAGTAGTGTAGGATGTTATGTTATTGGACTAATAATACAGGGTACAGTAGTGTAGAGTGTTATGTTACTGGACTAATAATCCAGGGTACAGTAGTGTAGGGTGTTATGTTACTGGACTAATAATCCAGGGTACAGTAGTGTAGGGTGTTATGTTACTGGAATAATAATCCAGGGTACAGTAGTGTAGGATGTTATGTTATTGGACTAATAATCCAGGGTACAGTAGTGTAGAGTGTTATGTTACTGGACTAATAATCCAGGGTACAGTAGTGTAGGGTGTTATGTTACTGGAATAATAATCCAGGGTACAGTAGTGTAGGATGTTATGTTATTGGACTAATAATACAGGGTACAGTAGTGTAGAGTGTTATGTTACTGGACTAATAATCCAGGGTACAGTAGTGTAGGGTGTTATGTTACTGGACTAATAATCCAGGGTACAGTAGTGTAGGGTGTTATGTTACTGGAATAATAATCCAGGGTACAGTAGTGTAGGGTGTTATGTTACTGGAATAATAATCCAGGGTACAGTAGTGTAGGATGTTATGTTATTGGACTAATAATCCAGGGTACAGTAGTGTAGGATGTTATGTTATTGGACTAATAATACAGGGTACAGTAGTGTAGAGTGTTATGTTACTGGACTAATAATCCAGGGTACAGTAGTGTAGGGTGTTATGTTACTGGACTAATAATCCAGGGTACAGTAGTGTAGGATGTTATGTTATTGGACTAATAATACAGGGTACAGTAGTGTAGAGTGTTATGTTACTGGACTAATAATCCAGGGTACAGTAGTGTAGGGTGTTATGTTATTGGACTAATAATCCAGGGTACAGTAGTGTAGAGTGTTATGTTAATGGACTAATAATCCAGGGTACAGTAGTGTAGGGTGTTATGTTATTGGACTAATAATCCAGGGTACAGTAGTGTAGGGTGTTATGTTATTGGACTAATAATCCAGGGTACAGTAGTGTAGGGTGTTATGTTATTGGACTAATAATCCAGGGTACAGTAGTGTAGAGTGTTATGTTACTGGACTAATAATCCTGGGTACAGTAGTGTAGGGTGTTATGTTACTGGACTAATAATCCTGGGTACAGTAGTGTAGGGTGTTATGTTAATGGACTATTAATCCAGGGTACAGTAGTGTAGGGTGTTATGTTACTGGACTAATAATCCAGGGTACAGTAGTGTAGGGTGTTATGTTAATGGACTATTAATCCAGGGTACAGTAGTGTAGGGTGTTATGTTATTGGACTAATAATCCAGGGTACAGTAGTGTAGGGTGTTATGTTACTGGACTAATAATCCTGGGTACAGTAGTGTAGGGTGTTATGTTATTGGACTAATAATCCAGGGTACAGTAGTGTAGGGTGTTATGTTACTGGACTATTAATCCAGGGTACAGTAGTGTAGGATGTTATGTTATTGGACTAATAATCCAGGGTACAGTAGTGTAGGATGTTATGTTAATGGACTAATAATCCAGGGTACAGTAGTGTAGGGTGTTATGTTATTGGACTAATAATCCAGGGTACAGTAGTGCAGGGTGTTATGTTAATGGACTAATAGTCCAGGGTACAGTAGTGTAGGGTGTTATGTTACTGGACTAATAATCCAGGGTACAGTAGTGTAGGGTGTTATGTTAATGGACTAATAATCCAGGGTACAGTAGTGTAGGGTGTTATGTTACTGGAATAATAATCCAGGGTACAGTAGTGTAGGGTGTTATGTTACTGGACTAATAATCCAGGGTACAGTAGTGTAGGGGGTTATGTTAATGGACTAATAGTCCAGGGTACAGTAGTGTAGGGTGTTATGTTACTGGACTAATAATCCAGGGTACAGTAGTGTAGGGTGTTATGTTAATGGACTAATAATCCAGGGTACAGTAGTGTAGGGTGTTATGTTAATGGACTAATAGTCCAGGGTACAGTAGTGTAGGGTGTTATGTTACTGGACTAATAATCCAGGGTACAGTAGTGTAGGGTGTTATGTTAATGGACTAATAATCCAGGGTACAGTAGTGTAGGGTGTTATGTTATTGGACTAATAATCCAGGGTACAGTAGTGTAGGGTGTTATGTTACTGGAATAATAATCCAGGGTACAGTAGTGTAGGGTGTTATGTTAATGGACTAATAATCCAGGGTACAGTAGTGTAGGGTGTTATGTTATTGGACTAATAATCCAGGGTACAGTAGTGTAGGGTGTTATGTTACTGGACTAATAATCCAGGGTACAGTAGTGTAGGGTGTTATGTTACTGGACTAATAATCCAGGGTACAGTAGTGTAGGGTGTTATGTTACTGGACTAATAATCCAGGGTACAGTAGTGTAGGGTGTTATGTTACTGGAATAATAATCCAGGGTACAGTAGTGTAGGGTGTTATGTTACTGGACTAATAATCCAGGGTACAGTAGTGTAGGGTGTTATGTTACTGGACTAATAATCCAGGGTACAGTAGTGTAGGGTGTTATGTTACTGGACTAATAATCCAGGGTACAGTAGTGTAGGGTGTTATGTTACTGGACTAATAATCCAGGGTACAGTAGTGTAGGGTGTTATGTTACTGGACTAATAATCCAGGGTACAGTAGTGTAGGGTGTTATGTTACTGGACTAATAATCCAGGGTACAGTAGTGTAGGGTGTTATGTTACTGGACTAATAATCCAGGGTACAGTAGTGTAGGGTGTTATGTTACTGGACTAATAATCCAGGGTACAGTAGTGTAGAGTGTTATGTTCCACAACAAGAAATTTATTGGACTAATAATCCAGGGTACAGTAGTGTAGGGTGTTATGTTACTGGACTAATAATCCAGGGTACAGTAGTGTAGGGTGTTATGTTATTGGACTAATAATCCAGGGTACAGTAGTGTAGGGTGTTATGTTATTGGACTAATAATCCAGGGTACAGTAGTGTAGGGTGTTATGTTACTGGACTAATAATCCAGGGTACAGTAGTGTAGGGTGTTATGTTACTGGACTAATAATCCAGGGTACAGTAGTGTAGGGTGTTATGTTATTGGACTAATAATCCAGGGTACAGTAGTGTAGGGTGTTATGTTATTGGACTAATAATCCAGGGTACAGTAGTGTAGGGTGTTATGTTACTGGACTAATAATCCAGGGTACAGTAGTGTAGGGTGTTATGTTACTGGACTAATAATCCAGGGTACAGTAGTGTAGGGTGTTATGTTACTGGACTAATAATCCAGGGTACAGTAGTGTAGAGTGTTATGTTCCACAACAAGAAATTTATTGGACTAATAATCCAGGGTACAGTAGTGTAGGGTGTTATGTTATTGGACTAATAATCCAGGGTACAGTAGTGTAGGGTGTTATGTTATTGGACTAATAATCCAGGGTACAGTAGTGTAGGGTGTTATGTTACTGGACTAATAATCCAGGGTACAGTAGTGTAGGGTGTTATGTTACTGGACTAATAATCCAGGGTACAGTAGTGTAGGGTGTTATGTTACTGGGACTAATAATCCAGGGTACAGTAGTGTAGGGTGTTATGTTACTGGACTAATAATCCAGGGTACAGTAGTGTAGGGTGTTATGTTATTGGACTAACAATCCAGGGTACAGTAGTGTAGGGTGTTATGTTATTGGACTAACAATCCAGGGTACAGTAGTGTAGGGTGTTATGTTACTGGACTAATAATCCAGGGTACAGTAGTGTAGGGTGTTATGTTACTGGACTAATAATCCAGGGTACAGTAGTGTAGGGTGTTCTGTTATTGGACTAATAATCCAGGGTACAGTAGTGTAGGGTGTTATGTTATTGGACTAACAATCCAGGGTACAGTAGTGTAGGGTGTTATGTTACTGGACTAATAATCCAGGGTACAGTAGTGTAGGGTGTTATGTTACTGGACTAATAATCCAGGGTACAGAAGTGTAGGGTGTTATGTTACTGGACTAATAATCCAGGGTACAGTAGTGTAGGGTGTTATGTTATTGGACTAACAATCCAGGGTACAGTAGTGTAGGGTGTTATGTTATTGGACTAACAATCCAGGGTACAGTAGTGTAGGGTGTTATGTTACTGGACTAATAATCCAGGGTACAGTAGTGTAGGGTGTTATGTTACTGGACTAATAATCCAGGGTACAGTAGTGTAGGCTGTTATGTTATTGGACTAATAATCCAGGGTACAGTAGTGTAGGGTGTTATGTTAATGGACTAATAATCCAGGGTACAGTAGTGTAGGGTGTTATGTTACTGGACTAATAATCCAGGGTACAGTAGTGTAGGGTGTTATGTTACTGGACTAATAATCCAGGGTACAGTAGTGTAGGGTGTTATGTTACTGGACTAATAATCCAGGGTACAGTAGTGTAGGGTGTTATGTTACTGGACTAATAATCCAAGGGTACAGTAGTGTAGGGTGTTATGTTACTGGACTAATAATCCAGGGTACAGTAGTGTAGGGTGTTATGTTACTGGACTAATCATCCAGGGTACAGTAGTGTAGGGTGTTATGTTACTGGACTAATCATCCAGGGTACAGTAGTGTAGGGTGTTATGTTACTGGACTAATCATCCAGGGTACAGTAGTGTAGGGTGTTATGTTAATGGACTAATCATCCAGGGTACAGTAGTGTAGGGTGTTATGTTATTGGACTAATAATCCAGGGTACAGTAGTGTAGGGTGTTATGTTATTGGACTAATAATCCAGGGTACAGTAGTGTAGGGTGTTATGTTATTGGACTAATAATCCAGGGTACAGTAGTGTAGGGTGTTATGTTACTGGACTAATAATCCAGGGTACAGTAGTGTAGGGTGTTATGTTACTGGACTAATAATCCAGGGTACAGTAGTGTAGGGTGTTATGTTACTGGACTAACAATCCAGGGTACAGTAGTGTAGGGTGTTATGTTACTGGACTAATAATCCAGGGTACAGTAGTGTAGGGTGTTATGTTACTGGACTAACAATCCAGGGTACAGTAGTGTAGGGTGTTATGTTACTGGACTAACAATCCAGGGTACAGTAGTGTAGGGTGTTATGTTACTGGACTAATAATCCAGGGTACAGTAGTGTAGGGTGTTATGTTACTGGACTAATAATCCAGGGTACAGTAGTGTAGGGTGTTATGTTACTGGACTAATAATCCAGGGTACAGTAGTGTAGGGTGTTATGTTACTGGACTAATAATCCAGGGTACAGTAGTGTAGGGTGTTATGTTACTGGACTAATAATCCAGGGTACAGTAGTGTAGGGTGTTATGTTACTGGACTAATAATCCAGGGTACAGTAGTGTAGGGTGTTATGTTACTGGACTAATAATCCTGGGTACAGTAGTGTAGGGTGTTATGTTACTGGACTAACAATCCAGGGTACAGTAGTGTAGGGTGTTATGTTACTGGACTAACAATCCAGGGTACAGTAGTGTAGGGTGTTATGTTACTGGACTAACAATCCAGGGTACAGTAGTGTAGGGTGCTATGTTACTGGACTAACAATCCAGGGTACAGTAGTGTAGGGTGTTATGTTACTGGACTAATAATCCAGGGTACAGTAGTGTAGGGTGTTATGTTACTGGACTAATAATCCAGGGTACAGTAGTGTAGGGTGTTATGTTACTGGACTAATAATCCAGGGTACAGTAGTGTAGGGTGTTATGTTATTGGACTAATCATCCAGGGTACAGTAGTGTAGGGTGTTATGTTAATGGACTAATCATCCAGGGTACAGTAGTGTAGGGTGTTATGTTATTGGACTAATCATCCAGGGTACAGTAGTGTAGGGTGTTATGTTATTGGACTAATAATCCAGGGTACAGTAGTGTAGGGTGTTATGTTATTGGACTAATAATCCAGGGTACAGTAGTGTAGGGTGTTATGTTACTGGACTAATAATCCAGGGTACAGTAGTGTAGGGTGTTATGTTACTGGACTAACAATCCAGGGTACAGTAGTGTAGGGTGTTATGTTACTGGACTAACAATCCAGGGTACAGTAGTGTAGGGTGTTATGTTACTGGACTAATAATCCAGGGTACAGTAGTGTAGGGTGTTATGTTACTGGACTAACAATCCAGGGTACAGTAGTGTAGGGTGTTATGTTACTGGACTAATAATCCAGGGTACAGTAGTGTAGGGTGTTATGTTACTGGACTAACAATCCAGGGTACAGTAGTGTAGGGTGTTATGTTACTGGACTAATAATCCAGGGTACAGTAGTGTAGGGTGTTATGTTACTGGACTAATAATCCAGGGTACAGTAGTGTAGGGTGTTATGTTACTGGACTAATAATCCAGGGTACAGTAGTGTAGGGTGTTATGTTACTGGACTAATAATCCAGGGTACAGTAGTGTAGGGTGTTATGTTACTGGACTAATAATCCAGGGTACAGTAGTGTAGGGTGTTATGTTACTGGACTAATAATCCAGGGTACAGTAGTGTAGGGTGTTATGTTACTGGACTAACAATCCAGGGTACAGTAGTGTAGGGTGTTATGTTACTGGACTAACAATCCAGGGTACAGTAGTGTAGGGTGTTATGTTACTGGACTAACAATCCAGGGTACAGTAGTGTAGGGTGTTATGTTACTGGACTAACAATCCAGGGTACAGTAGTGTAGGGTGTTATGTTACTGGACTAACAATCCAGGGTACAGAAGTGTAGGGTGTTATGTTACTGGACTAACAATCCAGGGTACAGTAGTGTAGGGTGTTATGTTACTGGACTAACAATCCAGGGTACAGTAGTGTAGGGTGTTATGTTACTGGACTAATAATCCAGGGTACAGTAGTGTAGGGTGTTATGTTACTGGACTAATAATCCAGGGTACAGTAGTGTAGGGTGTTATGTTACTGGACTAATAATCCAGGGTACAGTAGTGTAGGGTGTTATGTTACTGGACTAACAATCCAGGGTACAGTAGTGTAGGGTGTTATGTTACTGGACTAACAATCCAGGGTACAGTAGTGTAGGGTGTTATGTTACTGGACTAACAATCCAGGGTACAGTAGTGTAGGGTGTTATGTTACTGGACTAACAATCCAGGGTACAGTAGTGTAGGGTGTTATGTTACTGGACTAACAATCCAGGGTACAGTAGTGTAGGGTGTTATGTTACTGGACTAACAATCCAGGGTACAGTAGTGTAGGGTGTTATGTTACTGGACTAACAATCCAGGGTACAGTAGTGTAGGGTGTTATGTTACTGGACTAACAATCCAGGGTACAGTAGTGTAGGGTGTTATGTTACTGGACTAACAATCCAGGGTACAGTAGTGTAGGGTGTTATGTTACTGGACTAACAATCCAGGGTACAGTAGTGTAGGGTGTTATGTTACTGGACTAACAATCCAGGGTACAGTAGTGTAGGGTGTTATGTTACTGGACTAACAATCCAGGGTACAGTAGTGTAGGGTGTTATGTTACTGGACTAACAATCCAGGGTACAGTAGTGTAGGGTGTTATGTTACTGGACTAACAATCCAGGGTACAGTAGTGTAGGGTGTTATGTTACTGGACTAACAATCCAGGGTACAGTAGTGTAGGGTGTTATGTTACTGGACTAACAATCCTGGGTCCAGTAGTGTAGGGTGTTATGTTACTGGACTAACAATCCTGGGTCCAGTAGTGTAGGGTGTTATGTTACTGGACTAACAATCCTGGGTCCAGTAGTGTAGGGTGTTATGTTACTGGACTAATAATCCTGGGTCCAGTAGTGTAGGGTGTTATGTTACTGGACTAACAATCCTGGGTACAGTAGTGTAGGGTGTTATGTTACTGGACTAATAATCCTGGGTCCAGTAGTGTAGGGTGTTATGTTACTGGACTAATAATCCTGGGTCCAGTAGTGTAGGGTGTTATGTTACTGGACTAATAATCCTGGGTACAGTAGTGTAGGGTGTTATGTTACTGGACTAATAATCCTGGGTCCAGTAGTGTAGGGTGTTATGTTACTGGACTAATAATCCTGGGTCCAGTAGTGTAGGGTGTTATGTTACTGGACTAATAATCCTGGGTACAGTAGTGTAGGGTGTTATGTTACTGGACTAATAATCCTGGGTACAGTAGTGTAGGGTGTTATGTTACTGGACTAATAATCCTGGGTACAGTAGTGTAGGGTGTTATGTTACTGGACTAATAATCCTGGGTACAGTAGTGTAGGGTGTTATGTTACTGGACTAATAATCCTGGGTACAGTAGTGTAGGGTGTTATGTTACTGGACTAATAATCCAGGGTACAGTAGTGTAGGGTGTTATGTTACTGGACTAACAATCCAGGGTACAGTAGTGTAGGGTGTTATGTTACTGGACTAACAATCCAGGGTACAGTAGTGTAGGGTGTTATGTTACTGGACTAACAATCCAGGGTACAGTAGTGTAGGGTGTTATGTTACTGGACTAACAATCCAGGGTACAGTAGTGTAGGGTGTTATGTTACTGGACTAACAATCCAGGGTACAGTAGTGTAGGGTGTTATGTTACTGGACTAACAATCCAGGGTACAGTAGTGTAGGGTGTTATGTTACTGGACTAACAATCCAGGGTACAGTAGTGTAGGGTGTTATGTTACTGGACTAACAATCCTGGGTACAGTAGTGTAGGGTGTTATGTTACTGGACTAACAATCCTGGGTACAGTAGTGTAGGGTGTTATGTTACTGGACTTACAATCCTGGGTACAGTAGTGTAGGGTGTTATGTTACTGGACTAACAATCCTGGGTACAGTAGTGTAGGGTGTTATGTTACTGGACTAACAATCCTGGGTACAGTAGTGTAGGGTGTTATGTTACTGGACTAACAATCCAGGGTACAGTAGTGTAGGGTGTTATGTTACTGGACTAACAATCCTGGGTACAGTAGTGTAGGGTGTTATGTTACTGGACTAACAATCCTGGGTACAGTAGTGTAGGGTGTTATGTTACTGGACTAACAATCCTGGGTACAGTAGTGTAGGGTGTTATGTTACTGGACTAACAATCCTGGGTACAGTAGTGTAGGGTGTTATGTTACTGGACTAACAATCCTGGGTACAGTAGTGTAGGGTGTTATGTTACTGGACTAACAATCCAGGGTACAGTAGTGTAGGGTGTTATGTTACTGGACTAACAATCCTGGGTACAGTAGTGTAGGGTGTTATGTTACTGGACTAACAATCCAGGGTACAGTAGTGTAGGGTGTTATGTTACTGGACTAACAATCCAGGGTACAGTAGTGTAGGGTGTTATGTTACTGGACTAATAATCCTGGGTACAGTAGTGTAGGGTGTTATGTTACTGGACTAACAATCCAGGGTACAGTAGTGTAGGGTGTTATGTTACTGGACTAATAATCCAGGGTACAGTAGTGTAGGGTGTTATGTTACTGGACTAATAATCCAGGGTACAGTAGTGTAGGGTGTTATGTTACTGGACTAATAATCCAGGGTACAGTAGTGTAGGGTGTTATGTTACTGGACTAATAATCCAGGGTACAGTAGTGTAGGGTGTTATGTTACTGGACTAATAATCCAGGGTACAGAAGTGTAGGGTGTTATGTTACTGGACTAATAATCCAGGGTACAGTAGTGTAGGGTGTTATGTTACTGGACTAATAATCCAGGGTACAGTAGTGTAGGGTGTTATGTTACTGGACTAATAATCCAGGGTACAGAAGTGTAGGGTGTTATGTTACTGGACTAATAATCCAGGGTACAGTAGTGTAGGGTGTTATGTTACTGGACTAATAATGCAGGGTACAGTAGTGTAGGGTGTTATGTTACTGGACTAATAATCCAGGGTACAGTAGTGTAGGGTGTTATGTTACTGGACTAATAATCCAGGGTACAGAAGTGAAGGGTGTTATGTTACTGGACTAATAATCCAGGGTACAGTAGTGTAGGGTGTTATGTTAATGGACTAATAATCCAGGGTACAGTAGTGTAGGGTGTTATGTTACTGGACTAATAATCCAGGGTACAGTAGTGTAGGGTGTTATGTTACTGGACTAATAATCCAGGGTACAGTAGTGTAGGGTGTTATGTTACTGGACTAATAATCCAGGGTACAGTAGTGTAGGGTGTTATGTTACTGGACTAATAATCCTGGGTACAGTAGTGTAGGGTGTTATGTTACTGGACTAATAATCCAGGGTACAGTAGTGTAGGGTGTTATGTTACTGGACTAATAATCCTGGGTACAGTAGTGTAGGGTGTTATGTTACTGGACTAATAATCCAGGGTACAGTAGTGTAGGGTGTTATGTTACTGGACTAATAATCCAGGGTACAGTAGTGTAGGGTGTTATGTTACTGGACTAATAATCCAGGGTACAGTAGTGTAGGGTGTTATGTTACTGGACTAATAATCCAGGGTACAGTAGTGTAGGGTGTTATGTTACTGGACTAATAATCCAGGGTACAGTAGTGTAGGGTGTTATGTTACTGGACTAATAATCCAGGGTACAGTAGTGTAGGGTGTTATGTTACTGGACTAATAATCCAGGGTACAGTAGTGTAGGGTGTTATGTTACTGGACTAATAATCCAGGGTACAGTAGTGTAGGGTGTTATGTTACTGGACTAATAATCCAGGGTACAGTAGTGTAGGGTGTTATGTTACTGGACTAATAATCCAGGGTACAGTAGTGTAGGGTGTTATGTTACTGGACTAATAATCCTGGGTACAGTAGTGTAGGGTGTTATGTTACTGGACTAACAATCCAGGGTACAGTAGTGTAGGGTGTTATGTTACTGGACTAACAATCCAGGGTACAGTAGTGTAGGGTGTTATGTTACTGGACTAACAATCCAGGGTACAGTAGTGTAGGGTGTTATGTTACTGGACTAACAATCCAGGGTACAGTAGTGTAGGGTGTTATGTTACTGGACTAACAATCCAGGGTACAGTAGTGTAGGGTGTTATGTTACTGGACTAACAATCCAGGGTACAGTAGTGTAGGGTGTTATGTTAATGGACTAATAATCCAGGGTACAGTAGTGTAGGGTGTTATGTTAATGGACTAATCATCCAGGGTACAGTAGTGTAGGGTGTTATGTTACTGGACTAATCATCCAGGGTACAGTAGTGTAGGGTGTTATGTTAATGGACTAATCATCCAGGGTACAGTAGTGTAGGGTGTTATGTTATTGGACTAATCATCCAGGGTACAGTAGTGTAGGGTGTTATGTTATTGGACTAATCATCCAGGGTACAGTAGTGTAGGGTGTTATGTTAATGGACTAATAATCCAGGGTACAGTAGTGTAGGGTGTTATGTTAATGGACTAATAATCCAGGGTACAGTAGTGTAGGGTGTTATGTTATTGGACTAATCATCCAGGGTACAGTAGTGTAGGGTGTTATGTTAATGGACTAATCATCCAGGGTACAGTAGTGTAGGGTGTTATGTTATTGGACTAATCATCCAGGGTACAGTAGTGTAGGGTGTTATGTTATTGGACTAATAATCCAGGGTACAGTAGTGTAGGGTGTTATGTTATTGGACTAACAATCCAGGGTACAGTAGTGTAGGGTGTTATGTTATTGGACTAATAATCCAGGGTACAGTAGTGTAGGGTGTTATGTTACTGGACTAATAATCCAGGGTACAGTAGTGTAGGGTGTTATGTTACTGGACTAACAATCCAGGGTACAGTAGTGTAGGGTGTTATGTTACTGGACTAACAATCCAGGGTACAGTAGTGTAGGGTGTTATGTTACTGGACTAATAATCCAGGGTACAGTAGTGTAGGGTGTTATGTTACTGGACTAACAATCCAGGGTACAGTAGTGTAGGGTGTTATGTTACTGGACTAATAATCCAGGGTACAGTAGTGTAGGGTGTTATGTTACTGGACTAATAATCCAGGGTACAGTAGTGTAGGGTGTTATGTTACTGGACTAATAATCCTGGGTACAGTAGTGTAGGGTGTTATGTTACTGGACTAATAATCCTGGGTACAGTAGTGTAGGGTGTTATGTTACTGGACTAACAATCCAGGGTACAGTAGTGTAGGGTGTTATGTTACTGGACTAACAATCCAGGGTACAGTAGTGTAGGGTGTTATGTTACTGGACTAACAATCCAGGGTACAGTAGTGTAGGGTGTTATGTTACTGGACTAACAATCCAGGGTACAGTAGTGTAGGGTGTTATGTTACTGGACTAACAATCCAGGGTACAGTAGTGTAGGGTGTTATGTTACTGGACTAACAATCCAGGGTACAGTAGTGTAGGGTGTTATGTTACTGAAGAAAAATAGAAGGCGGCGTTGGGGGGCCACACTGAAGCCATGCCGCCGGAGGTAAAATGCAGCGGCGTTGAGGGTCGTGACGGGCCGCTCCTGTAAGAATATTCTGGGCCAGCCCCCACCCCCTCCCCCACCACGATTCCCAATGCCGGAGGCCTCAAAATTTAGTCCAAGGTGTTTAAAATTATGAAGAGTTTTGATAGAGTAAATGAGGAAAAACTGTTTCACTGACAGGAGGATTAGTAACCTGAGGTCATAAATTTAAAGTGGTAGGCAAAAGAACCAGAGGGGCAATGAGGAGAAATTATTTTACACAGCGAATTGTTATGATCTAAATGCACTGCCTGAAAGGATGTTGAAGCCGATTCAATAGTAACTTTCAAAAGGGAATTGGACATACATTTGAAAAGGAAAATTTTGCAAGACTATGAGGAAATCCTACTTCCCTTGTCATTCCCTCCAGACCAATTTTTACTACTTCCTTTGCATTTTCTGCCGATGCTATTTAACTTTAATTTTACATTTTTATTAATCATCTTTTCTGACCCTTTCAAAAATATTTCTTACTCCTCCTGCCATTTGGGAACAACTTTCAAAAAACTGGCTTTAAAGGCCAGATACTGAGTCAATCAAAAGCCCACATGCAGTAATTACTCTTGTCACCGAAGATGTGTCCAGTTTAATTTTTCACTTTTATAATTCAAATGTTGGTGTCTTTGAAACTACAGTTCCTGGATGCCTAAATTTGTACAGCCTAGATTCAGAGGTAGCATCCTTGCCTCTGAGTCAGAAGGTCAATAAATTCAGTCCCCTTGTGGTAGACTTGAGCACAGAATCTAGGCTGACACTTCGGTGAAGTTCTGAGGGGTGCTGCACCTACAGAGGTGAAGTTTATTGGATGAGATTTTAAATGAGGGCATATCTGCCCCTCAGGTAGAACCACAGAAAAGTTCAGCACAGAAAGAGGCCATTCAGCCCATTGTATCTGTGCCGGCTGAAAAAACTAGCCTCCCAATCTAATCCCACCTTCTAGCACCTGGA